>NW_027202316.1:2000000-2210000 GCF_024711535.1 Dipodomys merriami
ATTGGACTGTCATAAGGTGGAAAAAATAAAGTTCTCGGAGATGTTTTTATCTGAAGACTTCCAAATGCTGTAGTCTCCCAGGCAGTTGGGGCCGGCCTCAGCATTGTAATATTTGGAGTCAAGGTTACCACTGCATGCTGTGTGTGAGACTGAGTTACTGTGCCAGTTTTATGTTACTTCAAAAAAGTACCTGACAACAAGTTTAAAGGTAGAAAGTTTATTCTGACTCATAGTTTAAGAGATTTCAAACTATGGCCTCCTGTCCCTGTACTTTGGTCCTGAGGCAAGGTTGAGCATCACACTGGAAATTGGGGACAGTGAAACATTGTTCAGCTCATGGCAATCAGGAAGTATGGGGCATGATATAAGAAGTGACCAGAGCAAGATATGACCCCCAAAGACCCCCTCTCCCCACCAAGTGACCTACATTCTCCAGTTGGGTCCCACCTCCAGAAATTTCCAGCACCTACTCATGTGATATCCCAGCAAAGGACAAAGGCTTGAGCATAAGAACCTCTTGGGGACATTTGCACAGAGGAGGCTTCAATAATGGGTGTTGTTTGGCGTTTTTGCTGTAGTTTATAGAAAATTGGATGGGTCATGTCTCAGATCTCTGGAAAAAATGTCTACATAAGTATACAGGTGGACCCACTGCAACAAGGAGATGTACAAAATGCTATGTTGAAAATGAACTTTACAACTTTGGCAGGGGAGGGGAGTATAGGAGGGCAGGGTGCTAGGGGAAAAACAAAGGAGGAGGCAACAACGCTTGAAAAGAAATGTACTTATTACCTTGCTCATGTAATTGTAACCCTTCTATATGGTATTTTCACAATAAAAAGCTTATTTAAATAAAGAAAATAATTAGCTATCTAAGATGTAAATCTTTATTTCAGTCTTTTTTAAATTGAGTAATCTGTTCAAAGGTTGTCCCCATTGTTTATACCAGACCTGTTGAAAGGCTTTTGGAATAACAGAAGGGAAGAATGAATTCCTCTCTCAAAGACTGTACCTTTTAACCTGGCCCTGGGTGCTGGTTCATACTTGTACCTATGCTTCTCAGTAGGCTGGGATGTATAGAATTATGGTTTAAAAGCCAGCATGGGCAGAAGAGTTCATGATACTTCATCTCCAAACACTGGCAAAAAAACAGGGCTTGAGGTATGGCTACCATGATTGAATGCCAGCCAAACAAGGAAGCTGAGCAAGCCCAAAGCCCTGAGTTCAAAGCCTATTAGTGTTAAAAAGAAGAAGAAGCAAAAGCAAAAGCAAAAGAGTGTACTGTTTGGAGGGGAGAGAGGCAAACAAGTAACTATGATAAAAGAATGTAATAATATTCTGAGATATGCAGGGATATCCTGAGAACAGCCAGAAGGAACCAAATCTGCTTTGGAGAGAAAAACCATTTGAGCTGATTTATTAATACCGAGGAACATTTTATTCATTAATTTGTTTGATTCAAAAGCCATGCTCATTCTACTTGTGGTCAGAGTATCTTTCTTATCTATCAATGTATAAATATATTAATATGTTTATATATGTATAAATATAGAATTTATATTTATAAAATAATATGAAAATATGTATACACATATGTATACATATATATGTATATGCACATGTATACATATGTATATACATGTATATATAAATATGTACATGTATATGTATAGATGCATAAAAGTATCTCTAGTACAAAAGAGCTTCGGTTCAACATGTCAGTTTGTGAGTGCAATGTTTCTTGATCAGTGTCATCCTTTCCACCATTCTCCCCATCTTTCCCAACCACATCCATCCCCACAGGTTACCAACTTCTATTTTCAAATCTCTGCATTGAATATTGTGACTACATTTTCCCACTCTTCCTATCTCCATTCATCTGTCCCTCTCCTCCCCTTGACCTCCTTCCATGGGATATAATACATTCCAGCTTCCTGGTATTCATTGTGTTATAGTGTAAGTTGTTCAGAGGAGTTGTGGCATTGGAATTTGAGGCTGATCTTAAAGGCTGCAGTCTGAGAGAAAGGCAGTAAATGGCTAGGCTAGGGGAGGCACATGGTCCAACACCAGCAAGAAGGTTCCTAGACATGCTGAGGGGGGCCTCACATTGACTTCTTTGAATAATTAGAGGTTTTAAACTGAAAGTCAACTGCAGCTAATTGAAGTGGAGGATGAAAAGAAGAAATACTTTCTGTCATCAATGTTTAGGGATAAAAATAATTGTCCTAACCCCAGACCTCTTGATCACGTCCTTAGACTGAGAAACCACACCCTGGATGAAATTCAGTGAAGACTGGCAGCCGTGCCACCCACCACAGACCTGATTAAAGCCTCCGTGGCCACAGCTGGCCCCAGAGATGACATTATAATAGCAACGGATGGACATCCCAATTCAGAGAAGAGGAGAGAAATCACTTCTCAAGTGCCTGGGTTTTTAGCACAGCTCCAACTCCTGGGAGTTAGAGTTAGAGTTACATTTAGTCTTTTAGCCTTGGCCAACTTTTTGGTCTGAAAGCCAAAATGATGATGATGATAATAATCAATGAAAAATAATAATAAATGAAAAAAGTTTAGTTTCAAAAGTTTAACAGAGGACTGGGAAGGTAGCACAGTGGTAGAGTGCTTGCCTCATATGCATGAGGCCCTGAGTTCGATTCCTCAGCACCACATAACAGAAAAAGCAAGAAGGGGTGCTGTGGCTCAAGGGGTAGAGCGTGAGCCTTGAGCTGAAGAGCTGAGGGACAGAGCCCAGGCCCAGAGTTCAAGCCCCATGCCTGACAAAAAGGACAAGTAGGCTCCTTGCAACCTAAGTCTGTCTTACAAAATAAGAATAGGATTTCAATGAATTATTTAAATTATTTAAATTTAAGTCACAGGAGGTCACCTTCCTCAACTCTGACGTGTGTCTAGGTCTTTCATGGCCATCTTTGAGCTTAAAAAGTTAAAGAGAATATGATTCTGGAATATAGTAAATACTGACATCAAGAATTACAAAGAATTACAGTGAAGAGTAAATATTAGTAGATACAAATAAAAATTACGATAGTCAATAGTAGTAAAAATTATAGTATTAAAATTATAAGTTATATTTTAAACAAGGATGACAGCAGTTCCCACTGAAAGACTAGGCAGGGTAGGCAAATTAAGGGGGGAATGTAGTCATAATATTCAATACATATCCTGTGAAATTAAGAAAATTGAGGAAAGAAGATGGATTGGGAGGAGGAAGAGAAGGATGAAAGGAGTGTCATTGATCAAGGTGTGTTGTACTCATAAACTTGAAGGGTAAGGAGGTGAGTTGGATCAGGATATTGTTTTGCATGTATTGAAATATCACAATGAAAGGCCCTCCTGTAGAACTAATATATGCTAACAAAAATTGAAAAGAAAAAGTTAGAAAGATTGAGAACTGAGGATCACAGTTCAAAGCCAGCTAGGGCAGCAAAGTCTGTGAGACTTTTTATTTCCAATAAACTACTCAGAGAAACACGGAAGTGGCACTGTGGCACAAGTGGTAGAGCACTAACCTTGAGCAAAAGAAACCCAGAGACAGTCTCTAGCCCCAGAATTCAAGCCTCAGGACAGGCAAAAAATATCATTTGTTAGGAAATGGAAAGGCTTGGAAAGAATTATATTAAGTGAAGTAAGCCAGGCCCAAAGAAACATAGGTCCCATGGTTTCTTTTATTTGCAATAACTAGTATATGTCTAGGACAAGCAGGAAAGGTCAGATAAGGTGATGTTAGGTGAAATGAACCCCAAGATAGGGACACAAGTGGTTTTTTTCTTCCTTGCTATTGTTTCTAACGTATTTATAATGTACCATGTGATTTTTTTTTGTTGCTTTGTATGTCCCTTTCCCTTGGTATAACCCCTGTTTTCACTGTATTTGATGTTGGTATAATTTGGGGAAGGGAAGGGAAAAAATTTTTAAATAGGGGTACAGATTGACCCATTGCAACAATGAGATGTACAAGACAGTATGTCAAAAAATGAACTTTACAATTTAGGCTGGGGGTGGGGGTGGGGAGGTGTGGAGAATATAGTTGTGGAGGTGGGAAGGAAGGGAAGGTAGAGGAAAAACAAAGGAGGAGGCAACAATGCTGGATAGGAAATGTACTCATTACCTTGCTCATGTAACTGTAACCCCTCTGTACAGTATTTTCACAACATAAAACTTAATCAAAAATCATAACAGCTTGATAACCATTTTACATTTCAATTTCTACATTTTTTTCTTTTTCTCTCTGAATGTGTGCCTCTTTTGTTCCTTTTTTAAAAATGTTATCTTTAATTAGGTCCACAAAGGGGTTTCAATTCAATACCTCCATGAAATGAAAAACTGCATGCCTGTATGTATGTATGTATGTGTGCATGTATATATGTGTGTATGTGTGTATGTATGTATTTTTGTGGTTCTGGGAATTGAACCCACAATAGGCAAGCATATCTAGTACTTGAAGTATGCCTCCAGCCCTTTTGTTTCTTTAATTTTTTTTGAGACAAGGTTTCACTAATTTTGCCCAAGATAGCTTTGAACTTCCACCTTCTGAATACTTGGGATTATAGGCATGTGTTACTAAAATTAAATATTATTATTTTGGGGCAGTACTTTGGTTGCTCAGGTGGTGCTCTACTACTTGATCTATGCCTCTAATCTAGTTTTTTGCTGGTTATTTGGAAATGGAGTGTTTCAAGCTTTTCTGTTCTGCTTAGCTTTGAACTGTGATCCTCCATATAGCTAGGGTTACAAGCATCAGCCATCAACACCCAGCCAAACAAAATCTTTTCATCTATGTGATTGACTATATTTTCATACTGTGTAAGTATAAACAACTTAACCAAATAGTTCTTTTTCACATACTGTGGAAATGCTTGTGACTTTCTGAAGTGCAGTAAATCAGTAGCTTTAAAAAATGTTTAAATCCTGGTAAGTAGCAAATCCATCAACCCAAATGTCCACCAATAGAAATAGGCTAAATTCTCTCTATTACTCTGTCAAGCATGCTCCTAAGATGTCAGCCTAGGCTGTATGCCAAAATCACCTAAAGCAATCAGCAGATTCTTCTTCATGACTTGTTCTTCTCCCCAACACTCTCTTTCTTATTTTTTTAACTGATACACAATTTGGGCATCTGAGTTTCTGCCTAAATAAACTATATCACAATCCATTGCCCTAGAATAATATTCAACAGTACTGGAGTGGGGTGGGTTGAGATTCAGTATCACATGAAATTCACATACAAATGCATTTGTTATGACACTAATTTTAGTGGATGTCAGGTGCAATCTTATGTGTGTATATTTATGTGAAGAAAACTAAAAGAATCTCCACTCTTCTATGTTTTTTAGCTACTAATCATTCATAGTGATAATTGATTTAGGTAAAACAAAGAAGCTTTTGTATTAACCAACTTAAAAAAATTCAAGTTCTATAATCTTTGCCATATTTAAATCGGACTTTTGCTTATCCTTGTGGATATTATTATGACAGTTATTTTAACAGTTTACATTTCTTCACATTTCTATCTTGACTAGAGAGGTTACCCATTAAGAAATGTAGGTAATTCTTTTGCCTTGTGGTAGTTATGTTTTATAAAGTAGGCTCAAACAATTATTCACTCCTGGACTTTTTTTTTTTTAAAAGGAGTTACTGTCCTCTCCTTCCCCATCTATGCCCGAGATACCTGTCTACACTCTACCTGTGTCTACTGAAATATGCCAGGTCCTCAGAGAGTACCTCCAACTTACTCCTAAACAACTATGGCATTATTTTCATGTGAATAGTGGGGAGAGAAAAGGAGAGGGACAAAAGTAAAACCTCATGTACCAAGTGAAAGGTAGAGTTTAGCTATTATCTAATGAATTCTATCACCGTTGCAGCCAATCTTGATAATCGTTTTAAAAGAATTTTTTTCAATTGCAGGCTATGGGGGTGAGGGTGGAGGTGGAGGTGGGTAGATAGGGTAGGACAAAGAGGGTGATGTCCTGGAGGTGAAACCCATCCACACCAAAACAAAATGAAACAATAAGAACCACAAAATGCAGATATGTGGAAGAGAACAGTATCATCCAGGCTCTGTACCCAAGTTGTGTTGAGAAAATTCTGAAAGTTCTTGCATACACGACCTGCTCCATGACTACTGATTGTACCTTTTTCTTCATTTCATTCTCCTTTTAGAAACAATCAATGTATCTGGAAAACAGCTAAAAGCAGGGCACAGATAGAGCGAGGTATGAATAACTGTATTCAAAGATAAGTATATAAACCCTTTAGAAGTCTATTCCAGTGGCCTCAATAATTACTCCAAAATTCAGTAATTATTCAGGTAACTGTAGGTCATATCATAGTTTAACAGGAAGGTTAAATTTGCCTGACTGTTTAAAGTAGAATCTGGATTCAAGGAGGTATGGATTACAATTCTAGCGGAAAGAAGTTGAAATTTTTCTGGGCAAATGGAGACACTTGCTTCTTCTAGCTGAAGCTTCTTTCTGCTTGAACATGCTCAAGCATGGAGAAAATAGTCTAAAGTTGAGTTAGATGGTGACCGATATAGCTTTTCTTTTTTGTTTTTGTTTTGTCAGTCTTAGGGCTTGAACTCTGGGTTTGGGCACTGTCCCCGAGTTCTTCAGCTCAAGACGAATGCTCTACCACTTGAGCTACAGCACGACTTCCAGTTTTCTGGTGGTTTATTGGATATAAGAGTCTCATGGATTTTCCTGCCTGAGGTTGGCTTTGAACCGCGATTCTCATATCTCAGCCTCCTTAGTAGCTAGGATTACAGGCATGAGCCACCAGTGCCAGGCTGACAGATATATCTTTAAAGACAATTAATGTACACAATCTGGTCTGGAAAAATCACAAACTGCCATCAATTCAACTGTATGCTCTTGACTAGTTCTCTTTTAATGTAAAAAGTTCTAAAAGATGATTATATAGAAATATCAGTAGGGAAACAATAGACAGTAGAACAAGTACAAACTCAGAGTTGAGGTCCAACTAGAGATACGGGTTACTAAGTTGAGAAGCTCACACACATACACAAACATAATAGCATATAGCATAGAATGGAGTAGAATAGAAAATAGAACAGAATGGGATGGAATGGAAGAATATACAGACAGATAGATGCAGAGATACTGGAGAGGATGTCAGGGCTTCAGCCATGGCTGGGGCTTGGAACCAATTCAAGGATCTCCCCTTGAGGAAATGGTGTTTGGGCTGAAGTTTGGGATAACTTACAGCTCATGTTCAGAAACTTGGACTTGATTTGGGAGAGGGTGAATCTGAGCAGGACATGGCCCAGCTTCCCTCACACCAGCGTGGCTCTGGATCTAAGGGTACACAGAGAACAACCATTCATTTTAAAAAATATAATTTTATTGTCACTATTAGGTGCTTGTACAGATGAGGTTACCATTTCATAAGCTAGATAA
Source organism: Dipodomys merriami (assembly GCF_024711535.1). Classification (NCBI taxonomy): domain Eukaryota; kingdom Metazoa; phylum Chordata; class Mammalia; order Rodentia; family Heteromyidae; genus Dipodomys; species Dipodomys merriami. The sequence goes on from NW_027202316.1 coordinate 2,007,437, forward strand.
TGAGTACATTTCTTTTTCTGGAAACTATCACTCATTTCTTTGCTTTCCCCCAATTCCCCGCTTCTACCCATGCCCACAACTTACAATCATTCTTCAGAGAGGAGGTGCTGGTCCAATCAGAAACCACAAGACAGACTAAAGAAAAACTTGGTTAGTAAAACCCTTCTGCCTTGTAGATGGGATGAAGAGGTTTGGAAGACTCAACAGAAAGGCATTTTCAGCTTGACTATAATGTAGTTGTCCCAGCCATATCCTAATATAGACATATAATATTACATAGAGTCGAATCATGTGGCTATGCAATATGACTCACTATATAATGTAATATCATATAATGTTATATTTTATATAATAATAACATTATGATATGGGGTATATTATCTATACAGCCATATTATAATATGGAACAGCCATGTTATATGCCTGGAACAGCCATATTATACCCAGAATGTTTATTTCAGAGATGTTTCTATCTTTGGGGTATCAATGGTGTCCTAAAGATGTCTGCCTGGCTATCACTCTTGTGATAGTTAATTTTCATAAATGAGCTGATGAGAATATGCTCGATCTCTTGCCCACCAGGGCACAGAGATGAAGGGAAAAATGAAGTAGACTGGCTGATAAAATTCAAGCAAGTGGTTTAAGCTTGCTGATAATGACACCTATAAGGAGACTTTGATATTAAATTCACTCAATTGTAGACTTGTGTTTGGGGGAAAAAAACACCTGATTATCTCAGACACCGATATCTCTGCCAGAACCCAAAAAACATGAATAGGGTCAGACAGGCAATACAAGTGTGGAGTTTCTAGCTGGGAACACGTAGCTCCTGCCTATAACTCTAGCAGCTCAGGAGGCTAAGATGTGAAGATCAAAGCCAGCTGGCCAGGAATGTTCATGAGACTCTTATCTCTAATAAATTACTCAGAAAAAGCTGTAAGTAGCACTGTGGCTCAAGAGGTAGAGCATTAGCCTTGAGCACAAAGATACTCAGAGACAGCGCCCAGGCTCTGAATCCATTCCAGGGCTGGTAAAAAAAAAAAAAAAAAAGAAAAGAAAATATAGATTTTCAAGTGGATTGGAGTGTGCGAGTGTAGAAGAGCTCACTTCCTTTCTGTTTATCAATATTGTTTAGCTGAAAATAGTTGCTCACTGGTAGATCCATCAGAAAACTTGGTAGAGCAATGTGAACGAAATAGTAGTTAAGTATTTGCTAGCCAGAGGGTGGACCTGGTTCGTACCTGGCAGTTATCTTCCAGCAGAATGCAAGTACCTGTTTTCTTATTCCAACCTCAACAACTTGTTCTCTTATCAGAATGCATTTCAAACCACGTGAAGGCCAAGAAAGAACAAAATATAAAATGCATCTACAGCCTATACCTTCATAGAGACAAAACCATGGGTATGGCCCGGAATGGGACCACATCCTAAAACCAAGACTCTCAAGCTGAATGGCAGTGCTACCAGAGAGAATAGGATGAAGTTTAGTAGGAGACACCCCCCACTGAGAATATGGACTTGTATCTTTATGAAAATTGAGGATGTCGCAGGCATATTCAAAGCCACAGTCAGGTAGATTTCATTGATTGGAAACCAAAAATCTGTCTCCACGAGTGGCTTTTTCCCCCCAACTTGATTCCTTTGAAGAGGCCCGAGGGAATGACACTGTAAGTTGATGCTGCAGGAAACTGGTCTTGCCGAGCCTGTGCCATTGATCAACTGCCCAGATCCCTGCCAGGCCTGTGCTTAGGTTTCAGCTCTGAAGTCTGCATTGTCCAGACAAAGGAGCAGAGGCTTCTCTCAGAGACCTGCTTGGAATATAGCCACCTTCCCACCTACCCAGGACTCCAGTCTCCTCCTGTTTCTTCCTTCAGACCTCTCCTTCTGGGTTTCTTGGGTGAACACTTAGAAGCCACTTAAGTTGTCTTGTAGACTTCATGTGCTATCCACACATGGGTCACCCATGTTCCCTCCCTGGATACCCTACACCCCAAGATTTCCATGCAAGTTCCTAGTTCCAGTTATGTGCATTCCTGGAGGGTGCAGCCCTGCTTGTTGAAGATAGCCTGGGGTAGAGGATAACAGAAGGGGTCCCCTGCATTTGTAATAAGGATCCTGGACACCTTGTAATATGCTGGTTCTTTCTTTTCCACTACTCTAGCCAAACCTAGATTTCTTTCTTTCCTTCCGTCCTTCCTTCCTTCCGTCCTTCCTTCCTTCCTTCCTTCCTTCCTTCCTTCCTTCCTTCCTTCCTTCCTTCCTTTCTTCCTTCCTTCCTTCCTTCTTTCCTTCCTTCCTTCCTCTTCCTCCTCTGTTTTATTTTTGAGCCAGTATTGGGGCTTGAACTCAGGGCCCCATGCTTTCCCTTAGTTTTTCCACTCAAGGCTGGTGCTCTATCACCTGAAGAGTAGCTCGACTTTCAGCTTTCAGTGGTTAATTACAGATAAGAGTCTCATGGGCTTTTCTGCCCTGGTTGGCTTCAAACCTAAGTCCACAGATCCTAGTCTCCTGAGTAGCTAAGATTATAGGCATGAGTCACCAACATCCAGCTCAATCTTAAATTTCTACTCAAGGATGTCTTGGGTGAACAAAGCCAGGAACTATCAGAGCTGTCTGCCTTTACATAAGGTTTTTAGGTTGTCTAATTAACACTTTGAATGCATTTACTACACTGTCACTCCCAGTGTTAGAATAGAGGTGGGCATTATTCAAAACACTTTACCTCTGGCCACACTGGGCCACCTGACTTGAAGCAGATACAGATATTTATGCCAAAAGGAAAAAATGCTTTACTCAGTCAGTGTCTCCTCAATAGTATGCAACAGAGCTGACATCTAAACACACTCAGGCCTTTTGTCCCAAGTCAATGCTTGTCAAAAACCACACCCTAGTCAGAGCATACATACAGCCATGGCCCATTGATTAACCAGAGCGGTTTCCTGTTTCTTTCTCCTTCATCTGTTGCAAATGGTTGATTTTATAATGAATTCAAAGACTCTTTTCCCTCCTGCCATTTGAGTTGTATAAGCTCTAGTCGTTGGGGTTTAGGAAGTAGAGGGTGAGTGAGGGATGAAGGTTGAAGCTGGGAGCCCTTGTGGAACTGTCTCTGAGGGATCTCTCATAGTTACATGTGAATCCGAATGCCACACAGGGCTCCTCACCATATCTTTTAATGACCTGGCTCTAAGGTGGTACGGCAGTAGGTCTGGGATTGGGCCCAGTGCCAGGATGATGTTGATAGGGGTGGTTACTCTGGGAAGCACTTAGCCTAAGAAATTGTATGCGTTGTCAGTTTTAAGCATTGACCATATAGGTGGTGGAGAAACATTAAAATCTCTGGGCAGAGCCTTTCGAGAAGCAACTGCTTCTTTTCATTGACTCTGAAGTCCTCCATCCAAAGAGTTTTGCTGCCTGTTCAAATACAAATAAGAGATCCCAGGAAAAGAGGGGATGTAAAGGATGGAGAATCCTGGAACTATCAAAGGAGCACTTCAACAATGCCCTCCCTATTTTGTTTGTTTCTTATTTGAATCTGTTCGATGAGGCTAAGATGGGATGAGCCGTTCTTAGAAGACCTGTGTAATATATATTTTTCCTTTTCTGATTTTTTTCACATTCTGAATTGAAATCTGAACTGACTTGCGTGAATTCTAACTTTGCACTTGAGGAAATCTTCCTGTATTTTTGCTTTCCTGTCTGATGTTATCTTGGTGCTAAAGAAGAGGAAGGTAGGATCCATTACCCTAAAATATGACAAAAATCTTTTCAGCCTTTTCTCTTTCCTATGATCTCCACAGAGAATAGCACAGGAGAGAGGGGCAGAAGGGGATGAGGGCCAATCAGAGTGGCTCATGGGTTAAATCTTCACTCTTGCCTTATCTCATATCTTTAAGACAAGACCTGGAACAGACCCTTTCTAGTCAGTGGAAGTCATGGCTAGTTAGTCTCAGACTCTCAGTCACAGGTGCCTATCAGGAGAATCATGTCCTAAAATAGTCTCACATGGAGGTTTCACTGCTCTCTCCTGGTGTGGACACAACTTGGTATTTGAGGACCCAGTGACAGTAGTCCTTCTGGCTCCATCTTGGTCTGGATTTAACTGAAGTTGATCATTTAGGCATGGACGTCTCTCTTGCAAAACAAAGTTGGAGATAAAATTGTGGTGGTGGTGTTAGTGAGGAATGGAGAGTACAAACAAATACTCCAACTTTGCAAAGTTATTATTTTCATTGACAGAAAGAAAAAGTTCCAAGATGGTTGGAGCAACAATTATCAAACATGTTTGACCGTCAGGTGACCTTTGCCATTTCTTCCCAGATGTCTCTCTTTACATTTTGCATTTCAGTGGCTCATGCTTATTTGAGGAGGTCTGTATTTTCTGAGTTCTGGTTGATTCCTTTCAAAGGGCAAGTTCTGTTTTTGGCATTTTAGAAGGATGTTTTGAACATGAAAAACACCACTATCCAACAGAGCAATCGATGCAAATGGAAACATTGGGTTGCAGTCACCGTATTGTGTCACCATAACATCCACATGTTCGAAAGAATGAGAAAACTAATGGATGGTGGAGCTTGCGCTGGGCATTGGAGATATCTCAGATCACATTGTAGTTGCCAACACATTGCTTTTGAAATACAGAAAAATCAAACATTCCTGTTTCTATTAGGAATCTTGTAATTAAAAATTCTGAAGTAGGCTGGGCATCAGTGGCTCATGCCTCTAATCCTAACTACTCAGAAGGCTGAGATCTAAGGATCTTGATTCAAAACCAGCCCAGGCAGGAAATTCCTGCCAAACACCAAAAAAGCTGGAAGCAGAGCTGTGGCTCATGTGATAGAGCAGTAGCCTTGAACTGTAAAAGCTCAGAAACAGTAAGCTCAGGGACAATGCCTAGGTCTTAAGTTCAAACTGCAGATGTGGCACACACATGCACACACACACACACACACACACACACACACACACACACACACATACACACACACATACACACACCCCTATTGTAATTAGACTTAAGAATATAGGGGCTGGCTCAGTGGTAGAGTGCTTGCCTTGCATGCATGAGGTCCTGGGTTTGATTCCTCAGCACCACAGAAGCAGCAAAAACTGGAAGTGGCGCTGTGGCTCAAGTGGTAGAGCATTAGCCTTGAGCTCAATTGCTGAGGGACAGTGCCCAGGCCCAGGGTTCAGGCCCAATGACCGACAAAAAAGAAAAAAGAAAAAGAAAAGTGAATATAATTCATGAGTAGACATTAAGGCTAGAATAGATCTCATGCTAAAATAGGAGAGGATGAAACAGAGGGTTTATTTCAACATTTCTATTTTGTGTGGTGTCTGTTTTGGCAGGGAGGAGGGAAGTGGGATTGAAGACAGGGAAACTGGAAAAAAATGTATGCATAATAGTCAAAATGCACATGACTGGTGTTTTGACAGCAAAAGTCCTGGCCTGGTGTGAACAAGATGTACTGGAGATGAATGAGGAGAGAGAGAGAGAGAGAGAGAGAGAGAGAGAGGAGAGAGAGAGAGAGAGAGAGAGAGAGAGAGAGAGAGAGAGAGAGAGAGAGAGAGAGAGAGAGAGAGAGAGAGAGAAATAGAGAGAAATAGAGAGAGAGAGGGAGGGAGGGAGGGAGGGAGGGAGGGAGAGAGAGAGAGAGATAGGCAGATATAAGTGCTTGAGTCTTAAAGAATTGAGCATGAATATCATGCTAAACATTTATATTTCCATAGGAAAAATGGGGCTACTGTAGATTTGTCAGCTAGGGATGACAAGATGAAAACTGTTTTTAAAAATTAATGAGGAAATGGTAGTTGGTGTTGGCTGAAGATGGAGGGGCAGAGCCAAAGAAATCCAAAGACTTTGGCAGTGCTGGCTGGCTGGGTTAGCATGGTAGACAGGGTCTTCCATGGGTTATGCTTTGTGTTCCTGATATGTTGCTTCTTTCATCTCCTAGTCTCTGATATTTCAGTCTCTATTTCTTCTTCAACCTTTCTCCTCTCTTTGGCCTCCTTCACTGGCTTCCTTTCCTTGGCTCACCATGAATGTTCCCTGGAATTTTTTTCCCCATGCTATTCTTTCTCATCCTCCACTGTCTTGGCTTCAGCCATAATCCACATAAACATTTATCCCAAATTTATGGCTCTATTCTGGATCTCTACCCAGCTGACCTTTCCTGAGTGTTCAAGTGCCTCTTGAACATCCCCACCAAACATATCACCAGCACTTTAAAATTTATGTCGACACCAATGCACATCATTACTAGGTTCCTAACCAGGCTCTGCTCCCCATCTCTTCTGTTTGGCAATGGCAATAAGATCCTCTGAGTTACAGAAGCTCAGACTCCCAGACCCTCATCCAAAGTAACTGTCTTCTTCCCAGCTCTAAAGCCATAAATGAAAAGTAGCTTGGCTATCTTTCTTTGTGCTCTTACGTTGTCAACAACTCTCCTCTCCTTTCCTCTCTCTCCTCTCTTCTCCTTTGTTCTCCTCTACTCCCCTTCCCTCCACTTCCCTCTCCTGTTCCCTCCTGTCCTCTCTCCTCTCCTCTCTTTTTTTCTCTTCCCTCCTCTCTTCTTTGCTCCCATTTCTATGTATACATAAAAGCCTGTACCTTGCCTCTTCACACCTTCTGAGAAGCAAGACATTTTCATTTCTCCCTCCCTCAATCCACTCGGACAAATCACTTCCACCTTCTAAGGCCCCTTCCAAGCATGAAAGTAGTGCTCCATGAAGATTTTCCAGATGTTTCTACCATGACGCCATCCTCATTTTGGATTCTCATGGTGGTTATAATTTTAGTTCTATGCACAGTGCACGTGTGTGTGTGTGTGTGTGTGTGTGTGTGTGTGTGTGTGTGTGTGTGTGTGTGTGTGTGTGTGTGTGTGTGTGTGTGTGTGTGTAGCTTCTTCATGGATCAAGAAATTGTCTTCAGGACCTTTGTTTTCCATGCACCTATCGGATGGCCTACACACGGCTGACATTCCATTGTTATGATAGAAAATACATGAATCCACATAAAAGCATGAAAGGAAAGCTGACCAGCTATCTTGACAAGTCACATGATCAAGAGTTAAAAGATAGTTGATGCTATTGTAGAGAGGTTACTTTTAGAAACATACTCAATGGATCCATAGTCCCTTTTAACACTTGTTCAGTACACAGGTAAGTTGTAAGGACATAGATACTATTGGCCTTAGGTAAGAAAATATTTTTACTTATAGTATATGAGATCATTCTGTACAGGATCATAGTTATTCCTTTGCCATATGTAGCTTGCTCAAATTCAGTTTATTCTGTAAGGAGCCCAAACAGAGGATTCTGCCTCATTCGCTGCTCAAGACCTTTTGTTTGTTTTATTTTGTGTAGGAGGAAATAATGTTAGCCTAAGTAGGTTATTTCAAAACATGCAAGTTGAACAGTAATTCTCTTTCCTTCAACTCGTTTCTCTGGCTGACTGGGACCAAGAGATATTTATGGCCTGAAGCAGTCCAAAGTCTGGTTTATGTATTAGTAATACTCTCTGACTCTGCAGGACAAGTGGAGTTAGAGCTCATGCTCCACGCCTTGCAAGGCCCTATGTAATTTTCAGATCTTCCTGGGTTTTTAGTAATGACCTGGCAATCCAAACAATTTGGTTTAAAAAACTGTCAGAGGTCATCTTACCCTCTTTGGTCTTCCATAATTAAAACCTAGAAACTGCATTACAAATGCTAAGCAGGCCATTCAGATACGAATGTAAATATAAAATGTGCACTTTTATAGGGTCGAGGCTTCAGGAATGCACAAAATTGTAATTCTTGGTGTCTGCTCACTGCTTATAACCTCCCAGATCCCTAGTAGCGTCTCTTAAAATTCAGCACAAAGCCAACAGCATTGAAACTGCAAGAAAAATGACTTTAAGTATGGTGACATTGAGCTAGGTAATCAAGTCTTTTTCCAAAGATAAAGCAATCCTTCATAAAAACAAGTCTCTTAACCTTCCCTGCGAAATCATCCTTTCCCAATCCCAGTGGAGCTCGCAGCTAGAATGTTGCGATGACTCAGTCTTCAAAGTGAAACGTGTTCTTTGAAATGAGCAATCGTGGGTTGTTAAGCCCTATTGTAGACTCTTCATAAAAAATGCCCAGTGACAGTACTTTTCAGACTTTGCCAGTTGAAGACCAGACCATGATTGAAAACGCTAGAGAGAGAACAATCAGAAAAGGACAGGACCGTGTTCAGTGAACAACAATCACCAAACAACCAGAACCCCACACTTTTTGAGGATCAAGAATGCCTCCTTATTTTCTTTTCCAGGAGTCACTGTTCTTCTCTTGTCGAGTATTTTATGTTAGAGGAGTAATCAGTAACAAATCAGGTGAGGTTTCCTAAAGTAATGACCATGGCCAATTTTAATCCTTAAAATGAAGTGAGTTGATGAGAAGCAGGTGCAGCTGAAGCTGCAGGTGTGAGAAATAGCAAGCACAAATGTCCCCCAAGTACCTGACAATCAAATGTTTGTAAGTGATGCTGAACACTAGGGCCTTCTAGGAAATGCTAGTAAAAGGTAGCTCCTCCTTATCCTTGAATCTGGACTTGCTTTAAAGCAGAAATCTCCTTAAGTCTGAGCACCAAGCAAAGGGAATTTGAAAAGAAAGGGCAAGTTGCCCAGATAGATAGAATAGATGAAAGCATCACAGATACATAATAAATACTGCCTTCTGGATTTAGAAATTTCCTTGAGCTTCAAAATATATTCAGGTGTACATGCAGGCACACATATACAAATTACCCCCCCCCCACACACACACATGAATGGGGGTAGAAAAAGACAAAGATTGAGAGAGACCTAGAGACACAGGCAGGGAAGACAGATCTATGGAGAGTGAAGAGAACAAGAATGTGTGTGTGGGGGGAATGAGTGTGTCTCTGGTTGGTAGCCTCAGACCACTGCTATTCAAATTGGTTAAACCATCCAAACTTGGAGAGCCTTTATTTCTTGGCTGTGAAATAAGAAAGCTGGATCATCTCTTTCCCCTTGGCCTAAACAACAACAACAACAACAACAAATACATGCTACTTCTTTCCTATTTCTTCTATTAATAAATGACAGTATTTTATACGTAGCTGTTCAAGTTGGAAACTTGGTTGTTACTCTTGGCTTTCCTTTCCCATGAACTTCCACATTCAAATAGGACTTATTTCTATTCGTTGCATTTCCTGTGTATCTAGCAAAAGAAACCACATATTTCTATTTCCATAGATTCCTAAGCAATCGAGGCCACAGTCACCTCTCCCTCAAAATGCTAAAATCATCAGAGACAGATATCCCTAAATCTTCTTGCACATCCTGCCAAACCATTCTCCCCACACTGCAGCTGGAATTATACTCCATAAACACAAATCACATCTTTTCGCTTCCTTTCTTTAAATGTACCATCAAATGACATTGCTTGTAGGAATAACTTCACATCTACTTGGTTGGATCTCTATTCCATTTATGTTTGATTGATTTTTTTTTTTTTGGTCGGTTATGGTGCTTGAACTCTGGGCCTGGGACTGTCTCTCAGCTCTTCAGCTCAAAGCAAGCTCTCTACCACTTGAGCTACAGCCACTTCCAGTTTTCTGTGGCTTATTGGAGATAAGAGTCTCACAGACTTTCCTGCCGAGGCTGGCTTTGAATTGTGATCCTCAGATGTCAGCCTCTTGAGTATCCAGGATTAGAGACATGAGCCACTGGTACCCAACTGATTGATTTTTAAAAAATATTTCTTACAATTCTGCAATCCATCCTTCAAACTCTTCCTATCACTCTCGTTAGGCTGGAGTGTTTTTGTTTTTGTTTTGTTTTCTGCTGGTCCAAGGGCTTGAACTCAGGGTCTGAGTGCTGTCTCAGAGTCTCTTTGTGCTCAAGACTAGCTCTTTACCACTTGAGCTAAAGTGTCACTTCCAGTTTCCTGGTGTTAATTGGAGATAAGAGTCTCACTGACTTTCCTGCCCAGGATGGCTTCAAACTGCAATCCTCAGATCTCAGCCTCCTGAGTAGCTAGGATTACAAGCGTGAACCACCAGTGTCCAGTCACCTTGCGTGTTTTCCTGCCACCGCCTTGTACCTGTCGTTCTCCAAGTCTCAGCCAATGTGATTATCAGGAACAACTTACTCGATTCCCAATTCTGAGCGGATTCCACATTTCATACTCTATACTGGGGTTTCTCATAATCATAGTTTTTCTTTTTATTTGATGTTGAGAATGCACTTTTATTAGTGTAAACATAAATTATTTTTAAAAAATTGTTTATTATTGTGAAAAATACCATACAGAGGGGTTACAATTACATGAGCAAGGTAATGAGTACATTTCTTATCAAGCATTATTGCCTCCTCCTTTGTTTTTCTCCTACCATCCCTTCCCTCCCATCTCCACAACTACACTCTCCCCTCCTCCCAGCCAAAGTTATAAAGTTCATTTTTTGACATAGTGTCTTGTACATCTCATTGTTGCAATGGGTCCACCTGTATCCCTATTTAAACAATTTGTTTTTTCCCTTCCCCTCCCCAAATTATATCAAATACAGTGAAAATGGGTTACACCGTCGAGGAGAGACATACAAAGCAACAAAAAAATCACCTTATAAATGTGGTATGTATATATATATATATATATATATATATATATACACACACACACAATGAAATTCTATGCCTCCATCAGAAAGGATGACATTGGAAAGACTTGGAAAAAGTTATATTAAGTGAAGTAAGCCAGGCTCAAAGAAACATAGGTCCCATGGTTTCCCTTATTTGCAATAACTAGTATATGTCTGAGACAAGCAGAAAAGGTCAGATGAGATGATGTGAAGCAAAATGAACCCCAAGTGGTTTTATCTTTCTTGCTATTGTTTCTAACAAATTCTTAAAAGATTCTCATTTATATTGAATGAAACTTTGAGAATTTTTGTTGATCTTAGTTTTATGTGGGTATTGGTATGTAGGAAATCAAATGATTTTGTAGAGGAATGTACTTTCTTTTTTTAAATTTTTACATTTGTCGTTATAAAGGTGAAAAACAGAGGGGTTATGGCTACATAAGTCAGGTGATTAGTACATTTCTTTTTGGCTTTTCTTGGCTCTCTCTTAGTTTTGCCCTCATGTCCCCACTCACAAGTTGTAGAGTTCATTCAGTGGTAAGTACCACTGCTGCATTTGTTCCCTCTTAATTGTTTTCTTTAAAAACAATAGTGTAGTAGTGTGAGTGATAGCCTTTGAAAATGTATGTCCTTCTGCAAACTCATAGGACTTGTGAATGTGATCTTCTCTGGAACCAGATGTAAAGGAGTCAAACATCTTAAGGCTAGCTACAGTGAGGGTAGGCTCAAGCTCGGTGGTTGCTGTCCTTAGGACACTTTATGAGACAGTCACAGCCACTGAGAAGAAAGCCATATAAAAGCAGAAGCAGAGATGAGAGCTACGCAGCTTCAAACCAAGAAACAGCACAAGCTAGAAGAGGCAAGAAAGAATTGTTTCCCAGAGACTTTGCAGAGAGCAGATTTCACACTTCCGACCTCAAAAAACAGTGAGAGAACATATTTCTGTTGTATTCATCCAGCACATTTGTTACAGCAGCCCTACAAAGCTGATTTAGTAAGATGTATTTCTGTCTTCCCTGCTGAATGGAAAGCACCAAGAGGTAAGAACCAGGCCTGCTTGCTGCTGAGCCACTTGTAACTATGAAACAGGCCATCTCTGAATCACCAAGGTCAAAATGATCCCATGTTAACTGCACAGATATCCGCTTGTGTCCAACATCCTGAAGAAAGATTTATGGGAGCTGAGACCAGAGGCACAAACACTGTAGACTGTCTCTAGCAGTCAGTAACTTTGCACCATGCTCTGGATTAGGCTGGCTCTCTGGTTAGAAAACCAGCTCTTATGCAGTGCTGTAATAGCAGTGATATTCAAAGCATTTCATCACGGGCATTAGCCCAGGAAGATAAATGATAACACTACCCCTGTCTTTACATCACAAGCAGAGGAGAAGGGGCGTGCTCAAAAGAGACTGAGTTGGGGAGAGGCATTAGCTACTATGGGAAAATATCAATAATGCAAACTTAGCATTGTCCTCTTGCTTTCTATAAATTCACTTTGAATAATCACCCTTTTGGAAAGACTGTTCCAACACCTAGTTTGTCTGAGCTTTATCTCTGGGCTTTGCTTGGATAACAAACCATCTCTCATAGACAACTTCTACTACCCTGCCTGATGGTGTTTGACAGGCTCATGCTCCATTAATGTTGCTTCTTTACTGGAAATTAGACTTCTTGACTGTGCAGGACTGTGCTTTATTTGTCTCCATATTTCTATAGGCTTACCGATTTCTTAAAAATTGTTTTGAATACTTGATGATTCATGAAAGGTTTGATTGCAGACAATTGGCATTCATGAATAGTTTCCTAAAATTAAAGTTAGTTTTATGACAGCCACAGTAAAGGGATACGTTAGAAAAATTCTAATATTTGCAGTTATTGCTATATGATAGGTTGGTATAGCTATATAACAGGTTAACTATTTTTTAACTTAAAATTAGCTTCCTTTTATAACTGGCATGAAATAAAATTTGTATTTGGGTAGAATTTAACTTTTTAGCAAGGTTTGGTTGTATGCATGTATAATCTCAGCACTTGGGAGGCAGAGGGTAGAGGATTATGAAATTGAGCCAGCGTAGGCTACGTGGTAAGATCCTGTCTTAGACAGACAAAACAAAACAAAGTAAAACAAAAAAACTCAATGTTGGGGCTGGGAAGGTGGCCCAGTGGTAGAGCACTTGCCTTGCATGCCTGAGGCCCTGGGTTCAATTCCTCAGCACCACATAAGCAAAAAAAAGAAAAAAGCCGGAAGTGGCGCTGTGGCTCAAGTGGTAGAGTGCTAGCTAGCCTTGAGCTGAAGATCTGAGGGACAGCGGCCAGGCCCAGAGTTCAGGCCTCACGACTGGACCCCCCCCCAAAAAAAAACCTCAATGTCATAAGCACATTTTACATCTATTTGTTCCTTTAACAATTACAACAATCCTGTTCATAGAATATGTAAAGAATCTTAACATTGTAAATGCTTCTTCAAATATTTTTGGCTCCTGAGTTTGGAGGGTAACAGATCACAATCTTATCAGATCTAGTTTTTACTTGTAGCTTTTCGAATTCAAACCATAGTTTGAATAAGTTTAGACTAAGGAAAAGTATCTCTCTCCAGGTCCCACGTTCATTAAGCAGAAACAGCAGGATTGGAACTTTTCTTCGAACTCTATGTTCTAAATTACGTATTCCGATTGAAGTTAGAAACCTCATTCATTCTCTTTGTGAGGAAATAAGCCCAAACAGACAATGCATGACATGGAAACAGAAAAGTAGCAAAGTTGGAAATAGTACTTGAGTATGAAGGGTATTGGAAGGTCAAGTGGTCAGAGACAAAAAGGTTATGGAAAATACCTTCTGCTGGTTGCCAGGAAACCCTGGAACCATGGTGGAACTTGAGGTTCTTCTTCCAATTTAATCCAAAGTTGTGTTGGTTTTTATACATCTTCTCAAATCTTTTCTTGGGCGGGGAGTGGGGAGAGAAAGGTCCAATTCCTAAAAATCAAAGCAAACACAACAAAGCACAATTGTACAATCTGAAAAAAATCACTTGGCCAACTCCCGATGTCAAAGATGAAGGCACAGTATTTTCCTTCCAAACTCTAGTGAATATTTCCCCCTGGACTCCCAGCCCTTGCTGTCTGATAGATTAGGCCTCTTTCTCACCTTGTCCCTTCAGTGGCTTGGTCGTGAGCTTTAACTGGATCTCTCATTTACCCTTTTGCCCAACCTAGAAGCATCAGCGTGGGTAAGAAGCTCTTGGTAGCTGTTCCAGTTTACATTTTTTTTTGCCTTCACCTGCAATTTCAGGCTCATCTATTTCTTTCCTAGAAAGTAGACAGTGAATTTTGGGGAAGAAACCTGCAGTGCTTTTGTTTCCCCTCTGTTGCCCTAAACCAGGTTGCTTTGGAATCACAAAGTGGACTGAGGTTATATTTACAGAGCAGCCTTCCACAAAAGAGTACTTCATTGTGAGATTCTTTGTGGCCAGTACTTTATTTTTAATTTCAGCTAGTTTTTTAGAATAAAAAGGACCCAGGAAGAGAGAACACACCCTCCTCTTAGCTTTTTATTCTGAAGTATAGTTTCTCAGCTATGTTGGGGACAAGATAGGAAACGGAGATAAGACCCACACTTGTCTTCCTCAGTTGCTAGAAAAATTAAGAAAGGCCCAGGAGTACCTGGACATACAGGATTTTCCTGAGATGCTCCATCAGGACATGCTAGCAGACCTTGAAGATGACCTTGAAAATGCTGTTCCTTTGAATATTCTCAGAGCAATCTTCATGACATTGGGCTTTTCCCCTTAGCTCTTGGATAATATTTGTCTAGATTCCTATTGAATTTATTTGGAATCTCTTCGTAGAAGACTGTATTACCAAAATTCCAAACCAACCATGAGTCAATCCTAATTAAAAATTTATGGTTTTTCTGTTATGGGAAATTGAAATGCACTGGCCTTAAACAGATAAAGAACATTTTTGTACTTCCAAAGGCAAGAAGTATTAGTCAAACACAGAGCTCACAGCAAGTTGTGAAGGAAACAATAAAGTTTTGATACTGTGAATGCTTTCTATCAAATTTCACATTTATTAGACTGCATATATCAGACTAGATTTCTTTTCAGTTTTTATTATTGAAGTCTCTACATCTTTACATCTGATTTACTAATGACCACTGCAGGAAGTAATTCGTTGCTAACATTTAGGAATGACGACATGGGATCACTAATTGGAAATCCTGGAGGAGAATAAAGGACAAATGAGCAAACTGAAAAAGTCAGCTCCCTCGGAGAGAAGTGAAAGAATGTTTTCCTCTAAGTTCTCCTATCAGAAATTCGGCATTCTTTTCCCTGTAGCCTGCTTCACTAAGGAGGGGCAACCCTTCTTAAACAAGATCTAACATTTACTTGAAACCAATAGTTTCCAGTAAAGGGTTTTTAGGATAAATGCAGGCTTACTGGTAAATATTGGTTTAATCTTCAGGGAAAATTAAAAGCTTGTGGTTTGGGACTGACGGCAGAAGGCAGATGCATGAGGACTCAGGACCGAAGGGTTGGTAACATCTCCAAATAATGTCCTCTTTTCTACTCCAAGCAAAAGAACTAAAACATACCCATTCATTTTCTCTTAAAGGAAAGAATTATCCCAAACATAGGAGGCCTAAGTAAAATTCAATCAACTTTTTTCAATGCTTTGCTTAGTAGTGCTATGTATTAAACTCTGCTCATAACTTACCCACCCAAGGGCCTGGTAGAATAGAAATCACGGTAATTTGTGCTACTTTTTGTGGAGACTGTATCTTATAAACTGAGCATAATGGTATGTTGTGTGGCTCCGTTTATTGCCAAATTATAGTTCACATGGGCATATTTAGCAGGGGAGTGTTAAGTTGCTTTTATTCACGTACAGTTTTGCTGGAAATGGAAGAAAACATTTTTATTGATCACAATCTACTAATTGTTCATGTCTTATTCAATTTCCCCATCAAAAATGACAGAGTTGCCCCATTGCTCATCAGTACCAGTTTTCCCCTCCACCTATTGTTTCCACCTCTTCTTTTTCTGTGATATATTTGCCTTTTTCTGCCATCTGTGTATGTTTTAAATTGGGGTTCACTCACAAGGAAAGAGATGTGAGGAGCAGAAGTTGGCCCTCAAAAGGTACTTTCTTCTTCTCTTGCCTCTCTGACCTTTGAGAGGAAAAGTTTCATAACAGCTATCCAAAGCTGAGCAATTTCCTAGGCAAATGAGGTGTGGTTTACTAAATACTTGCCTAGATATTGGTTCCCCCCCCCCCATGTGTCTATAAGATCTTGTGGCCAACAAAATATAAGCACTAATGGAATTTTGCAGGACAGAATTTAATGATCATGAATGGTTTATGTTCTTCTCTTTTCCTGAGAAAAGATTCTACCAGTAAAGTGGGTTAAATTCCATCACATGGCCCAAAGAAACAGCGATAAACAGCCCATGAAAGAAGGCCAGGCAGGAATCCCTTACCAGACAATTTCTATGTTGTATGAAGTCCTGAGATTTCTATGAGCCTTGGGAACTTGAGTTGGTAGATTCTCTGGAGCTCAGTTATCTTACTGTCTCCTGGGGTGGGAATGACCCCCAGAAAGCTGTGTCCTGCTGCTGCTATGGGCATTACCCTCCATGGACCATGACACAGTCGCCAAACAATGTGATTTTTTACAACTGTACTGTGTAGACAGATACTTCTACTTTTCATTTTGTTATTGGTCTGAAGTATGAGAAAACAATGTTTTGTGATAGATAATGGACAAAATGTAACTCCCAAACTAAAACAGGCACTATAGCTCAACTGCTCTCTATACTATGAATAGAGAGAAGAGTGATGATTTAGTCTACAATTAACCTAATACATACTTTTCTATATTTAAAGGTATAGAACTCGTAGGTGTATTTATTATTGCATATTTCTGTTGATAATTATTTGATGTTGCCAATTGTCCACCACCATAGATGGCTGAGTATGCATGGTGAGTTTCCATACCTAATGATCAGATTCTGTCTTTTCAGCAGCCCACCATTTCCTCTCTGTCTACTCAGGATCTTCCACCTGGATGACTATCTGGATGATAAAAGCTTAACTTCAGTGAAAAGGAAAACTAAACTAACCTCTGACATTCAGTCTCTCTGTGGATGACTGGCCTTTTATCTTGAGCTTGAGGCTTAGTCTTATCATTCTGTCAGTCAAGACTGTCTGTATCTTGGGTCCTCATGACTCTCCTAGCCTTCCTTAAGTGAAGGACACCATAATATTTACTATACTACTTCTTACCAGTATAGCCCTGTCTCTGCTTATCTGTTTAATGCTCTATTCAAAGCACTTCCTGAATTGTCTATTATTCTGGTTATTGCCTACTTCCTGACTCCTGAATGTTCTGCCATCTAACTGACAAAGATAGGGTTTTCCTCAATGGCTTATTAGCATGGCTTGCTCTCTCAGGCCCCATCCTTTAGCTATTGTCTCTCCATGTTAGATAGGCATCCTTCCAACCTAACATCTGTGCTTCACCTTCAGAGACTGTATGTTATCTCTTCCTAGCCAACACCATCTACCTGTTTCCACCAGGACAAGGACTGAGATGGGGTGGATGGTAGTTCATTGCATAACTACAGAAGTGACATCAAGAATGCCTTAGACACAATCTGGAAGGACAACAGATATGGCTATCCTCAGGGGCAGGCCATCACAACAGAGCAGAACTATGATAGAATACTCCAACAAGAAGTACCGTAAAGGCATGAGACATCATGTGGCAACCATGGCTCATGCTTATAACCTTAGCTACTCAGGAGGCAAAGATCTAAGGATCAAAGCCAGCCTGTCAAACAGACTCAAATGATTCTTACCTAGTAAAAATTCTTTTCTAATTAAAAGCTAGAAGTGGAAGTGTGGCTCAAGCGGAGAATTCCACTTGAATTCCAGCTAAGGGAGAACATAAGACCTTGAGTTCAAGCCCAATACCAGGTTTAAAAACAATTTTAAGAATAAGATACGGGCTGGGAAGGTGGCTCAGTGGTAGAGTGCTTGCCTTGCATGCATGAGGCCCTGGGTTCGATTCCTCAGCACCACATAAACAAAAAGAAAAAAGCTGGAAGTGGCACTGTGGCTCAAGTGGTAGAGCGCTAGCCTTGAGCTGAAGAGCTGAGGGACAGTGCCCAGGCCCAGAGTTCAGGCCCCACAACTGGACCCCCCCCCAAAAAAAAAGAATAAAAGATACTCGTCAATGTAAATTATAACCATTTCTTCTTATTTATTGAAACCTTCACTGGAAAGTCACTGGATTAAATTTAATTGGTTAAAATTAAAAATGATTGGTTAGATTTAAATTTTTAAAAAAATTTATCCTTATTATGTGCTAGGACCTAAGTTAAGATGAATATATATTTATAAATATATATTAATTGATAATATATAAATATATGTCAAATATAATATGTATTCCCCCCATGACTCTCTTCAAGATAAACATTATTAAGTTCCTTGTTTTGACAAAAAATCAAAATTAAGAGAGATAAACACCCTTCCTGGGGTGTTTGAATCCAGAAGATCCAAAAATTTGGAGTTTAAATTCAGATCTTCCTGCCCTAAAGCCTTACTTTTACCCAGTAAACTAATGCATTGCAAAGAAAAATAAATTAGACACTGTATTAGAAACAGTTATTTTGTTTTCTCGATGTTATCACAAAATTTCAGCCTGGTAATTTTTGAGATACTTAGGTAGGTTGTCATGCTCTAGTTTTTGTTGCTTCCATATTATAACATATAAAGAAAGGAATTAAGCACAGAAACCCAGGTCCAGTATAGAAGATTGAGTGTCAGAAACCCTGAATAAGAAATGAAAAAATTAAGCAAGCTTATTTACCTATTACTACCAAAAGGAAGATGCAGAGTTAACTTTTCTGTTACAACAAAATAATATTCGTATTGTGTTTCCTGTATACAAATTGTTTTGAATGTGGTGTCTCTAACTTTTCTATGATGCTTTGGATGTCATTATTTTTGTATATAAATAAAATTCTTTACTTACATTACTTCTTCACAGGCTTTGGGAAAGAAAAAGGAACAATTTATGCCATAGTGAAGGGTATACAATGGAGAAAGCAGGGTGGTCCAATCCGTCCTGCAAAGTTTTGACAAGAACCAAAACAAATATGTGGGGAGCAAAATGTGGGATGGGACAGTATAGCCTCCAAAATTTTCATCAGAAACATTTCAGTTTTATTTGAATTGATACCCAAGAGAGTGGATACCAATAAAACCCAAACTGAGGTGGAGCAGGAAGTCAGAGGTCATGCAAAGATTTCCTTCCCAGGTCACCAACTGTTCGAGTCAACTCCAAGTGTTGATGGAGGTACTGAAATGATCATTTGTGAATCAGTGTTCATGAGAAGCTACCAAAGGCTAAAACCTAGCGTCACAGGAAGTTGGGATCTCATCCAGGGGTTCAGGGGGCACAAAATTCATTGACAGAACATTACCCAGGAAGTGGGTCATCAGGGACTCTTCTGATAGCAAGACATCTTTGAGGCTTTGTTACAAGGGATAAGGGAAGATGGCAATTCACATCAACCTCTGTGTGTGACTCAGTGCTAAAGTCTTGCCTGTCTGACCTCACAGCGTCTCAGGGTGAGCCTCAGGAGGTGAGTAACGTTTCAGCATCCTTATGTTTTTCAGGAAGGTAAGAACTCACCAAAGACCACAAAGGCAACATTGAGATCAGGTATCTACCCACAGTGTAACCTGCACAAGAAATGACCTTCAAATAGTGGAGCAGGGCAGGGAAGCAATTCCTCACTGTTTAGTGGGCATGGAAGGAAGGCCAGGGCCATCCAGATCATTATATTGGGTGGCCACTTGCCTTCCCTGCCTAGCTTCTTTGGCTTCTGTGTCTCCCTGTCCCACCTTGCATATAGGAAGGAATAGTTGTAAATAACCAAGCCAAGACATTAAAGGAATATGAACAAACTGACACAACCATTTGCTGAAATGGGACCTTCGATAGGATTGACAGGTGTTCTCAGAAAATCTGGGTTTGAACTTCCTGAGCTCAAGTTTCTTGTAATAAACATGACTCGTTCTTACGAATATCAAACTAGAATACCTCCTGACACCCTGAGAAAGTCAGGTCCTGGGACACATTTTGTCTTTATGGAAAGTTCAAGGGACTTGAATTTGATACATTTTGATGATGCTTTTGTTTCATTTCAGTATAAGCCTGTTCTTAAGTTTATGTGTTCCTCTCTCACAGAGAAGATAGGTGATCCTGCCTATCTCTTTTCTTCTCCCCTTTCTATCTCTCCTCTTCCTCTCATTACTTCTCTTTTTTGTTCTTCTCTCCCTCTCTTCTCTCCTTCTCTCTCCCTCCCTTCCTTCTAGCCTATCATTCTTTTGTCCTCATTCCTTCCTAATCCCATTTCTCCCTTCTCCCGTCTTCTCTTCCTGTGTCCCTTTCATTGCCTCTCCTACTTTCAGCCTTCTCCTTTCTTTATCTTTTCCTCTTTGCTAATACATTTCAGCCCCTTTACCCTCTTCCTTACCAAGATTCTTTCTTTTTTTCATTCTTCTGTCACACCTATTTGATCTGATACCATGACCTGGTACTCTAAATGCAGAAAGCCTATGAGCATAAGAAAGCTCAGAGGTGCTCAGGATTTCAGGAGTAAGTACCCAGCCCAGCTTTAAAGGCCTCTAGAATTGATCTCTGTGAAGTTTGGGATCCTCTTTGAGAAGATTTGTGGGGTTATGATTTGGGGAAGGATCCATCAGGAATCTGGCAACAAAATTTTCCTGTTAATTTGAAAAAGATCCCAACACTTTCTCTGGCTCTCCAGAGAGGGTGTTTTGCTTTCTGTTTAAGAGAATTTGTGGGGAGAGGGCATCAGATTTTGGTGACAAACAGCCAGACTGCGAGGGGCAGCTGTGTTCTTGGTAGAAATGCAAAAATCAGAGAGATGCTACCATGGGTATCAACTCATTTCTTTTTTGAGGTACCAGTTTCAGAAGGTAATTCAAATGGTTCTTCATCTCTACACATCTCTCCAGAGGTGTGCACAAGAAAAAGCTAGCATGCTCAAAGAAGATAACCAGGTTTTTAAAAAGAGATCTGAATATGAGGGATACTGAAATTTATAAAGTACCCAAACATTCATTTAACAAAGCATAAAAACTTATTAACAAAACAATAGATAGTTCTCAGTTTCCTCAACTTCATTATCCACAGATTCAAATGTGGGTTTTATTTCATGCTGGTAAGGAAATTCATGACACGAGAGACTATATACATGATTAAGACAACATTATTAGTAAAAAACAAAACAAAGCAAAACAAAAGGGCAGAGAGTTGAATAAGAAGACTCATTTCCCCATCAGGCGTTCTCTGTCTGGAATTGTGCAGGTATAACTACTCATACATTTAATACCGTAAGTGGCAAGGTAGAACAATTTCTGGTAGTTGTACTCTTAAGTTACTCCTACCTTGGTGAGCAAACATAGACCCACTGGCCTGTATTTTAAGGTGGCAGAGGGGATGTAGATGCTTAAAATGAACAACTGGATTTATCTTCTTTAATGAAGAAGATATTAAGCTTTCCTTTCAATATGTGATTTTTCTATGCTTATATTTCTATTTCCAATTGGTTCTGGATTTGTGTGTGTGCATGTGTGACATACTCATGCTCACATACATTTATAGAATTACAGCAACAATAAGGATCTACACAATCTTGTATCAATCCCTTTTCTAGTCATTTTCTTTTGTCTTGGGGGGGTAGGGTTGGGTGGCGTGTGTGTGTGTGGGGGGGGTGTCCTTGAGCCTGAACTCAGGACCTGGGCTCTGTCCCTGAGCTTTTTTTTTTACTCAAAGCTAATGCCCTACAACTTGAGCCACAGCCTTACTTCCAGTTTTCTGGTGGTTAATTGGAGATAAGAGCCTTCCAGACTTTCCTACCTGGTCCTGCTTTGAACTGTGATCCTCAGACCTCAGCCTCCTGAGTAATAGAGTTATAGGCATGAGCCACCGGTGCCTGGTCTCAGTCATTTCCTTTCAAAGCCACTGGTAGGAACACATTTTAGAGGCTGTGACAAGAGGTATGGGAAGGGATGTGCAGATTGTGTGGATCTGCTTTGGTACCATGCTGCTTCCTCTATATACTGGCATGCCCTTCAGGCATCCAGGGTCTCACAGGAGAGGTCAACTCCAATTTTGAGGCTGTGACACACCCTCGTGTAGAACTTAACAGCTGATAAGCAGGAGCCTCTGTGTAGGCTTTGCCATCTAATTAGACCTGTACTTTCTGATAACATTGACAATGTCACAGCCAATCAGGAGAGTTCAGATCTCAGCCTTCTGTGATAGGGGATATGTGCTAGGAGAAAGAGCTTAAGCGTTCTGCTACGGATGGAAGCCAGAGCCGCCACGTCATTTCACACTCAGGGTGCTTAGAGATGGGAGGCTGGGTGGGGAGGACAGCAGACCTAGAGCAGGGGGACCTCGCGGAGGGCTGAGTCTACCTGTGTGTCTGCTTTCGAGCAAGAGCAATGTCACTGGTGTACCCCAAATATTCAGTACATGTGCTTCTAATGCCTGCTAAATAAATACATTCAAAGTACAGCTATGGAAAACACGTGAATCCGACATTTAGATGATCAATAATTTGGAAACTGCTTCAAAACGGTTCACTAAACACACCAGCTTCTTCAGATTACTGAGGAGTAATCCCACAAAAAGTAAAAGATCAACGTATTCAACTATCTGAAATTAAAACTTTTCACATAACAAGTTATCTATAGTGACAAACTTTTTCTCTAACTTAAGGTGGAAAAAAACACATTTGTCAGCAAATATGGCAAAAGCTGAAATTTGAATCCCCGAGGAAACCTTTATGAGATATTTAGGTGAATCCTGTTAAAATAGAACAATGTAAATGTAGCACATGTAAGGAAACAAAAAAGAAAAAAGTTTCACAAATACGCACTAGCTTCAAGCTAGTTACCTATGTGAAAAGAAGAGGTTGTTCTCATATAGTTATTTATGATTTCCTGTATTCTTTTTTTTTTTTTGGCGGTCGGTCCGGTCGTGGGGCCTGAACTCTGGGCCTGGGCGCTGTCCCTCAGCTCTTCAGCTCAAGGATAGCACTCTACCACTTGAGCCACAGTGCCACTTCCGGCTTTTTTCTTTTTGCTTATGTGGTGCTGAGGAATTGAACCCAGGGCCTCATGCATGCAAGGCAAGCGCTCTACCACTGAGCCACTTTCCCGTATTCTTTTATCCTTATTTTTATTTCCGTAGTAGAGCTCTGTGAATCCGCTATCACTGTGTCACTTTCTTAGCTCTATATTGTCCATTAACAGTGTATGGTTTTCAGTGCTCATGAGTGAGGGTTTTGCAATCATCAATCTCACCACAAGTCAATGAGACTTTATACATGTTATAGCAATATTTGGAATATGTAATACAAGTCTTAAAAATATCCTTAGAGCCTGAAATTTCCTTCTTAGAAATATCTTCCGGGAAATATCACAGGGCTGGGATGTGATTGAAGGGATGGATCTCCAGGCTAGCAAATGTGAAGCCTTGTGTCTTAGCCCAGTTCTGCCTCTGCCAAAGGCAATATGCATAGAATTTACGTGCAGAAAGCTGCACTGACATATTATTAGCAACAACTTCAAAGTCTGATAGAAAAAGAATATTAAAGAAATAAGACTGTGTCCTTGAAATATCACACAGAAGCACCTACAGAAGATAGAAATGTTGAAAGATGTGCGCTGAGTAAAAACCCCATAAAAGGCCATCAAATATGATAATAAAAATGTGCTATCACACATACAATAGTCTATTAAAGTTCTATAATCTTAATGTTATCATAGAGAACATGCTGTGTGTGAGGTATAAAAAATAAATAGAATTGCAAAATACATTAGCTCTTACTACTCTGCATTTGCTAATACAATCTCTAAGTGATCCAGCAGACCCAGTAAGAATGCCATTGTTACATGAAGGGATTTCTAAGGGATAGTAAGACAGTGCTGGCATCGTCATTTCTCTTCTAGCATTTTCTGGGGGTGGAGTCTATCCCCGTAAAGCTCCTGGTTACGCGTGTGTCTATGTATGCGTGTGTGCTTTCAGGTGCAGTGAATCAATCTGGAGTTAGAGATGCCTCTACTAGTTGATAGATATTTCAGGTACTGAAGGAGAGACACCTCAGATTTCATTCAAGCTAGAGCAACAGCAATGGATCAAAAAGATTTCTTTTTCTCTGCGTTCTCCTTAACAAGCTTCAGAAAAGAATGTGAAGTCAATCACAATTCTGTGACACTGTCTTATAGGATACAGCCAGACTTATGCAAGTAATGAGTGCCTCAGATCTTTGCTCTTTCCAGGCTAATCAATAAACTATCTACAGTCTAATTTTTGCCTTCTTCCAACATACTTAACCACAAAATGTATCTAACACACAATTCTATTACAGATTGTTGTATGTCTGTCTCTTAGGCCCACAGGCCAACTGCTTTTTACTCTGCTCGGCTCCACTGCTTATTTTCCTTAGGCAAGTTGCTCAAAGTCTCCATTTTCTTCTAACTGAAGATAGTAATCTACTTCATGAGGTTGTGGGGAGCCTTTAGTGAGGAAATGTGTCTAAGTCATTTAGCATCCCGTGATAGTCATAGTTCAGTACCTGTTAGCTATTATTATTATTACAATGATGACAGCTAACAAACTAACTAGTATACATATTTATTTGCATGCTTAATAGTTTATGAGAACTTGAAGGTTTCAAAGATACAAATATGTATTCATTTGCTTTCAGCTGTGTGTGTGTGTGTGTGTGTGTGTGTGTGTGTGTGTGTGTGTGTGTGTGTGTGTGTGTGTGTGTGTGTGTGTGTGTGTGTGTGTGAGTGCAGGTCCTAGGGCTTGAATTCAAGGCTTGGTGCTCTCCCTAACACTCTACCACTTGAGACACAGCTCCATTTCTGGCTTTTTCTAAGTAGTTTATTGAAGATGAGAATCTCACAAACTTTGCTTTGACTGGCTTTGAACTGTTATCCTCAGATGTCAGCTTTCTGAGGACTACAAGCACGTGTACCATTGGCACCCAGCCATGTCCAATGTATTTTTATGAAACATTTTAGAGTACTGCTTATTAAATTTTACAGTGCACATGACATATCCAGAAGAATGCTTGTATGTAAGTTCTACAGTGAGCATTGTTCGAGTATTCCCATGTTTATCTGGTAATCAAATAGCATGGAATCCTTAAGTAGACATGGAACCAAAGTGCTTTTCTAAAATTACGTGGAAACATAGATATCTTAGGAAATGATGGTGATTCTAATATGTAAGATCACAGATGCCAGCCTCCCTGGCACATGGAAATACTTGCTTTTCCCTTCTCAGCCAGTATAGCTCAGTAGCAGCTTGGCTAAAATGACTCTTCCTCTTGGCCTTCTGTGATACTGTTCCACACTTCAGCCTCTCTCTGCAGAGATGACTTTGAGTTCCCAAGTCAAGGCAGCATTAGTACAGACTATTTGTCATGTTAAGGAGTCACTTTTTCAGCTACTCACAACTTTGCAAATTTCTCACTCTGAGGAAGAATCTGATTGGTGGTTAACCTGGTATCTGCTTATCCCATGATGCATTGCAGAAATCTCTCCTCTGACTTGTCTCTGTTGAATGAACACTGTCTGGATCAGGGACCACCCCAATACTGACTAGGTCTGAATTTCATTTATTTGTTTGTTTGTTTATGTCATTCATAGGGCTTGAACTCAGAGCTTGGACACTGTCCTGAGATTTTTTGCTCAAGACTAGCACTCTACCACTTTGAGCCACGGCTCCACTTCCAGTTTTCTAATTGGAGATAAGAGTCTCACAGACTTTCATGCCCAGGCTAGCTTCCCACCCTGATCCTCAGATCTCACAAGCATGAGCCACCAGCTTTCCATTTGTATTTTATCTTTCAGTCTTTGCATATTCCTCCCAGTAGTCACACAGCGCCTCACAACAGGTGCCTCATTTGGTATTAGCTATGCCCTTTAGACCAATCTAGAAGATGCTTAGGTCTCTTCCTATGAAAAATTTAGTCATTTTGGGGGCAACAAATTATATTTGGCCATTTTCTATCTCCCCTTCATGTGGTCATCTCTTCTTGTTTTGCTCAATAATTTAACATCCTACCTCTTGCTCTTCCATTTGTGACTATCCTTGGATTTATGGATGAGAATACAAGTCTGACCAGTGTTAAGTCCAATGGAACCATGACCTCTTTTATAGATGACGTATTTCAATTAGTGAAGTAGAAAGTTGTGTTGTGGTTTTTTTTTCATTTAGTAACTGTCATGATGTTGTCAATAGTATCCTAGACACTATCTAAACAATTTAAATTTGGCTGCCACCAAAATAATTAGAAGTTACAAGCTTTGTGTGTGAAAACTAAACTGACAAATCCCTAAATTGCTTAGAATGACAAAGTTCAACAAAATAAAATACCAGGAAGTGCGTAGTTTGAAAAGGGTGGGGTGGGGATCAGGGGGAAAAAGGTGAACAAAAAAAGAGAAAAAGTAGAGGAGAATGCAGTAAAAAAAACAAACAAACTCCCAAACCATCCAATAGATATCATGAAAAATTAAGAAGAGTAAGAGAAGAGGTGGGGAGGGGAGGGATGGGTGAGAATTTATAAAAGGAGTGACATTGATCAAGATATAGTGTATTCATAAACTGCTTTGTTAAATGACAACTCCTTTGTACAACTACTTAAATGCAAGTTTATAAAAATAAAAAAGAAAGAAAAAAGTCTCTAATGATGAAAACCTAAAGGAAGTTTTATATCTTACAGAAATAACTGTAGTCACAAAATGCATTAGATATGATTTTGATTTTAACACAGTTTTGCTTCACATGCTGGGATTCTATGTAAAGCAGCATAAAAATGTATTTTGACCAGAAAGAAGTGTGCATGGGTTCCCATGGTTTGTTATTTGTTTCATCCCCTGCTATTATCTGTGTTCTTGGTAGCCATTTAGAAGAAGGAGTGAGCTGAGACACTATCATCTGCTCTGTAGCTTCCCAGCTTTCTCAGAGGAAGTTACATGCCAGCAGAATAATACTGACTCCAGAAAAACCATCTCACACTTTTCTTGCAGATACAAAGAACAGTTGAGGAAAGATGTACATTTTTTTAGAGACAGATGATTTCCAAAGAAAAGGACCAACCAGAGTGTGGGAGTGACATAATCGGTATGACACTTGGCTGGCTGAATCAAGGCCCTATGTGTTGACAGGTCTCTGAGCAAGGACAAGATGGAGCCTTGGAGAAACATTCCAGAACAGATATTCAGAATGCTACGGGGGTCTGGATATTTTAAACTTCCTGTGATGTGACTGTGTATCAGGAATGACTTCATGAGTGTAGGTATTTTGAGTCATCACCAAGTTGATGGAGTTGTTGGAGAGCCTGGAATTAGTACACCTTTAGTTAAAGAGTCCAATAGTGCTGGCGGTCACTGAGATAGCAGAAAGCTGTTCCTTTCTGTGATCTGGAAGGTGAAGTTTAAGAAAGTCAAATCATTGTAACAATGAGATGTACAAGACACTAGGTTGAAAAACAAACTTTACAATTTAGGCCGGGGGGGAGGGGGGAGGGAGATGGGCAGGAGTATAGTTGTGGAGGTGGGAGGGAAGGGATGATAGGGGAAAAACTAAGGAGGAGGCCTCATAAGAAATGCACTCATTACCTTGCTCATGTAACTGTAACCCCTGTGTATTTTCACAATACTGTATTTTCACAATAAAAACTTATAAAAAAAAAAAAAGAAAAGAAAAGAAAAGAAAAAAAGATAAAGCAACAACAACAACAAAGAAAGTTAAAGGCAGCCAGGGGCTGGTGGTGGCTCATGCCTGTAATCTTAGCTATTCAGGAGGCTGAGATCTGAGGAACACAGTCCAAAGCCAGCTTGGGCAGTTAAGGATGTGAGAGTCATACTTCTAATTAACCACCAAAAAAGCCAGAAGTGGAACTATAGCTCAAGTAAGCAGCATGCCAGCCTTGAGCACAACAGCTCATTGACAGATCCCAGACCCTGTGTCCAATCCCCAGGATCTGCACAAAGAAAGAGAGATGGGGGGCAGGGGGAGAGAGGGCGGGGACAGGAAGAGGGAAAGGAAGAGAGAATGGAAGACAGACAAGAAGAGAAAGTTAAATGTAAAAGACAAAAAGCTACAAGAAATTTATTTGCTAATCTTATAGTCTTGGTTTTTTCTGATGCAGGGACTTGATTTAATAAGTGATCTCTGCCATCAGTCAAGTCAATCAATCAATATTTATTGATCATCCACATTTTCAGCCAGTATTATGTTGAGCATGGAAAGGATTTCCAAACAGAGGTATTATGTCTAAGCATAGATAGCATAAATTGTAAAGAAGAAGCTCAGTACACGAGAACTGACAAAGCTAGATGGCTAACATAGAACATCAAGTGTTTAATTGTAAAGAAAATTACATAGTGTAAGCTACCAGTGATATGTACAACCTAAAAAGAGAGAGCAGATGATGCAAATTCTTGAAGAAGCACCATTCTTCTGAGTATCCAGAAGAAGGTCACTATGAAGGCACCTCAGAGAATGAGTGTAACTTAGATGAGCAGAAATACATTACAGGCTGAATTATTACTCTTCAAGTACTTTTTATTTCTGGTGGCAGTTGGCTTTGAACTCAGGGCCTTTCCCTTTACAAGCACTCTGCCACTTAACGATGCCTCTAGCTCTTTGGACTTTTATGTATTATTTTTCAGATCTTATTTTCACATGATCGATTTCATCACTTGAGCACCATCTCACCCAGCTTGGCTGCTGAGAGGTAGTCTTGTTAGCTTTTTGCTCAGGAGGTATCCCAAGTACCTCGGATGACAGGCCATCCGGCCTGGCCAGTCCAGCCATTTCGTTAAAAGAAGCTAAACAAAGGCATGGCAGGCTGGCAGAAGTCTAGCAGGGTCTGCATTTGCAGAATTGGGTAGTGGTGTGACATTGAGAAGCTTCTGAGCTCAATTCATAGAAAGAATCTCTGGAAATGTGGCAAGAAATTCACCCTAATTGAGCAGGACATAGTAGTCAATGGGTTTAAACCAAGAAAAGTCCAGCATGCACAGCTTAGTGTGGCCTGGGAGGCTGATAATGAAGAGGTTGGGAAAAGCAGAAGTAAAGAATATGATACATAGGGAAAAAAGCATCATCTGAATAGGATGAAGTAAAAGCAGGAGGACTCACGCTGGCCCAGTGCCCTGCCTTTGTGCTGGTTATAGTGCTATAAGTGGCCTTTGTAAATCTCCCCTGTTTAATTCTTCTATCTTATTTATTTTTGTTTTTTTATATTATCTCTAAGTGGTTGTAAAGGAGATTTTAATTCAATGTATTAATGCATCTTTTTTAAAATTTTGCTTGCTTGATTTTGGGGGGGGTCTTGAATTCAGGGCCTGAACTTCTTTTGCTCAAGGTTAGCACTCTATCACTTGAACCACAGAGCCACCTCTGGCTTTTTCTGTCAGTTGTATGGAAGAATTGAACCCAGGCTTCATGTATGCTAGGCAAGCACTCTACCACTAAGCCACATCCCCAGATCTTGATTTAAAGAAATAATTTTTTTGTTATTATAAAGGTGATAGCCAGAGGGGTTATAGTTACAGTTACAGTTACTGGTAAAGAGTACAAATTACATAAGTCAAATAAAAGTTGTTTGTTTTGAAGAGTGTCATCCCTTCCTTTAATCTCTCCCAGGTTTTCCCTCCCATCCCTACCCTTGGGTAATTCATTTTCAACATAGTGTCCTGTGAGTACCATTGCTACATTTGTTCACCCTTTTCTCCTTTCATTTCTGTGCCTTGCCTTATATTCCCAAAGATATATAAATAAGCAAAAAGGAAAGGAAACAAAACCACCTTCATTTTCATTTCCTGGAGTTCATTTCTATAACTATGATTTGGTATGATCAGATGCACATAGGCATTGTGCTTTTCTGTTCCTCTCCTAAGGACCAGAGTATATCTTGGTCAATGTCACTTCATCCCCCATCTCCCCCATCTCTCCTGCCCCATCCAGCCCCTCAAGTTTCCTGAATTATTTTCATGTATGTACATTGAGTATTATGGCTATATTTTTTCACCTTTCCTATCTCCATTCGTCTCCTCTCCTTCTTTATACCCCAGCTCACATGACGCATGTTCCAGGTTCCTGGTATTTATTTGTTACATTGTAAGTTGATTATTCAAAATGTCCATCTTTCTGGTGTTTCTGCAAGGCACAGGATCTCCTTTCAGTGAAGCTTAAATTATTCAGAACCAATTTCTCCATGACACTTAAAGTTGGGGATTCTTCATTGCTAAGTATTTTCCTTTGTCGTACTCTAAAAAGGCAAAACAGGTTTTCCTTCCTCATCTGGAGGTCAAGAGACCACTCTCTCCCAACACAAGAAGTGTAGTTGAATTTGAGATTGTGTGTGTGTTCGTGGTGCTCATGCCTTTGACCTTTGACCTTTGACCTTGAGCTGCTTCTCTCTAGCCTAGAACCTACTGCTCCTGGGAGTGGAAAAAGTTGCCACAGCTCCCTGTGTTGACAGCCAACTTGATGCCGAGGTGGAGATAGCATCCCAGCTTCACTTAGGGGAAGTCTGGTTGAAAGCTTCTGTGCAGGAAACGCCCACCAAGTGACACATAAATAAGGAGAACTGAAGGGCGAGGGGATGAAGTTTGCCCTCTGCCCTCAAGGAACATCTGTTTATTCACTTGTTTGTGAATTCTTCCAATAAATATTTATTGGAAACTTTCTGACTTGGTACAGAGACACATTCCTGGACTTAATGAGTATGTGGTTTTGTTAGGAAGATTTTTTCCCCCCTAAGGAAATCATAGTGGTTCTGTACAGTGTGGTCATGAATGTAAGCTAGCTGTGAACAATGTGCAGTTCAAAGGGAAGGAAGAGTTAAGTTCATGCATCAGGGTGTCACTCCATGCTTCAAAATAAAAGACTATCACTGTGTCTTGCAGGGTGAATAGGAGCTGGTGTAATGCCAGACAGAAGGATTGGTATGTTCAAAGAGAGAGCTATAGAACAAGCACGTGTTTTAAGGAACATACATAGGTCCTGGGAAAGGGGAGTAGGAGATGAGAATTTGGCTTTTATATCATAGGTTATGGAGACCCACCGAAGGATCGCAGCTATCAATGTTAACATTGCTTTTACTCAGATACTAAGTTGTTTTCCTGACAAGAAAGAGGAAGCATCTGGTTTTATTCCAGTTGATGCCTGGCCTGTCAGGAGGAAAGTATACTTCATACTGCAACTCAAGAAGAACACACAGGTAACAAAGCTGATCTGGGTTTTCTTATAAGACATACATAAAGAAAAAGTCAGCCAAGTGGCCTGTGGCTCATACCTGTAATCTTTGCTACTCAAGAGGCTGATATCTGAGGATCATGGTTTGAAGCCAGCTCAGGGAAGAAAGTCCATGAGACTCTTATCTCGAATAAACTACTCAGAAAAAAGCCAAAAGTGGTGCTTTGGCTCAAGTGGTAGAGTACTAACCTTGAGCAAAAGTCAAAGCCTTTCCCTGTCTTCCTGATGCTGGCTGTGGTTCTGTGCTGTGTGGGACCCATCCTGCAAAATCTCCCTTCAGCTCAACTTCTAGGGGAGGTGAATGTGGCTATCAGCTTCCCCAAAAATCTACCCTCTTACTTTGTAATCCCTGTGCAGATGCAGGGTGTTGGTATCTTCCAATTCACACACCAGATTGTCTGGAGTCAGGGATCTTCCATTCTCATTTCAGATGGGGAGATGGGGTGGCTGAGCTAGGTGAGGACAGAGACAGAGACAGAGTCAGCTAAAGCAGATGAAAAATTCAGCAGATGCAGGGAAGATGGTCAGGCAGTAGCTGAAGACAGAGACATTGTGCAAGTGAGTCAAGTTTATTTATTTTTTAAAGGGCATCTCTTGGTGACAATACTGGAAAGAAATCTCTAAAATTTATTTGGAAAATGTGAGACAGTTCAATGTACTTACAAATCTAGCTCAGCCTCCAGTATTTTTTTCTAGGACTGGGTCTGGATTGTGAGAGGAATAAGTAAGGAAAGAGAGAGAGAGAGAGAGAGGGGAGCAGAAGGGTGGGGTAGGAGAGCGAGGAGGACGAAGGGAGGAGAAGACAAGGATCATTTTGAAAATTACTTTGGCTCACTATAACCTAGCCTCTCATTCAACTCCTTCAATTTCCTCTAAATAGCTCCTCTTGGGACACTTGGAGTGCTCGCTTAGTTTAACCAAACTTAAGAGTCAGGAGGTTCAAAAACTCATTTTTACGACTTAAAAAAAATCTCTAAGTAGTTGTTTGCAGGAGCTGCCGTTTCACAAAGTAGTTGATGAACACAAGGTATCTTGGTCAATGTCATCCCTTCAGCATTCTCCCCCACCCGACCCCTGTCCACCCCTTCCCTTACTTTTCTTAATTTTGTAGGATATGCATGGAGTTCTTGACTGCATTCTCTCTTGGTCTCTTCTCCACTTTTCTGTCCATTAAAATACTAAAAATAAATACAGCATCCAGAGGAAAAACAAAACTACTGTGCATGCACACATACAGGTGCATTTATATATTCAGTCTCACTCCCCCAATTAAAAGGATATTCAGACCTTGAAATAGCACATTAAAAGTCACAAAGGGGGAGAGAGTGTGAGAGCAAGAATGAGAGTGAGAGTGAGAGGGACAGTATGAAAGGTTAACAATTCCCAGTAGCCCTTCATATCTGAAGTACAGGATTTAACCTAAAGAGGTGGCAGTATCTTCCAAGTCTGGTTCTCTAAAGGAACGTCTGTGCCCACAGGCCCTTCCTATCTTGCATAACAAAGTCATATGGTGACATTGCTAGTTTAGGCTAACCCTCTCCTTAAAGAAACTGTACCTAATTGGACAGAGTTAGTTGTGGTGGCATGAAGATCATTTACAGGATTTTTCCCAAGAGGAGACTGTTTTGTCAAAGTGGAGCCCTTTTGGATGTAGTGACCAGAGGGAGGTGAGTCAGGATAAGTTAGGGCATGGGATGTGGACGGCTGGCAAAGTAGGAGATGTTTAGATGCTCCCATGGGCTAACTCAGCAGTATTGATTGTGATTGATGAATGCCTGTGTAGAAGGAAACTTGTAAAACAATCCATATATAAAGTATCATACAGTTGGAAAGCAATCATTCTCAGGTAACTGTAGAAATCTTGCACATTGAAATGCCACCAAAAGACACCAAAGACACAATCTTGGTGATACTATGTGTGAGGGTCATAAAGGAAAACAATCCAGCATTAGCAGGAGAACGTGAGAAAGGAAAAGATATGCTAGATAGAAAATAGGAAGCCATTCCATAAATGAAAGAACAAAAGTCCAACTGCTATGGAGAGGCAGTCATGCAGAAAATCCCTTCAGATATGACAGATCTTCAGTAAACCCCAAATACTCAGTGAGGGGCCAAATAAAGGTGGGTAGGAATGAAGCTTCACCTGGAGAACAAAAGGCCAAGAAACATCACGAGAAAGCTCTTCTTTCAAGGGAGGGCAAGAGTGACTTTGAACTCTCAGAAGAACTTTTAATGTTGTGATTTAGTACTGAGTTTTGAACGCAGGGCCTCATGCTTTTATTTGACTTTTTTTCCCCCTCACTCTAGTCTGATTCTCTACTACTTGAACTGCGCCTCCACTTCCAGTTGGACATGAGTCTCATGGACTTTTCTGTCTGGGCTGGCTGTGAACCTCAGTCCTCAGCTTTCAACCTCTTGAATAGCTGAGATTACAGGTATGAATTACGGGGACCTGGCTTTTCTTGGACTTGGGAATTTTAAGACAAACTGAGTTACTTGCCTAGGTGAATAGGAGTGGGCAAATTTGAACTCTTCTAGGATAACTGTTTCTTTGTATCTAGCTCTGGAGTTGGAATGCCTAGGATGATCACTTTAATAAGCACTGTAAATTCTTATAGTTCAGAGACCATAAAGTGCAAGGAGATGCTGAGAGCCTGCCCTGTGAAAGCCTTTACCCCGTGTTGAGCAATATAGCCACATTTCCTCCTCCTCCTCCACTTCCTTTCTGCTTCTCCTCCCTCTCCCCTCTTCTCCCCTCCTCCATTCTTCAGAAAATGACTGGGTTCCAACTCAAAATTCTGAACCACTTTAGCAGAAGACTTGCTTTTCAATTTCATTGCGCCTGTTAAATTAACAGATCACTTTAAGGATGAGTTCAAGAGACATTAAGGAGATGGCTAACTGGTGTCTCAATTATCCCGAAGAGCAGAAGTCTGAAGAAATTTAATGAGTTTGGTTTGGTAAGTGGGCAATCTCATGTGCCTGGCTCTAAAGCCTTGGAAAAGGGGTGTGTGTGTGTGTGTGTGTGTGTGTGTGTGTGTGTGTGTGTGTGTGTGTGTGTGTGTGTGTGTGTGTGTGTGTGTGTGTGTGTGTGTGTATACGCGCGTGCACATGCACACATGTGCGTTCCTACATGTAAAGCAGCAAACAAGTAAGCTTCTCTGAGACATATTTCTTCTATCAGCTTAAGAGATTCTTTAGGAATTGGTTAAGTCCTATATATATTTTTAGAACTAGAAGTACAAATCTGGAAAGTAACACCTTTTACACTTAAAAAAACCCATATCTAATGCTTAGATTCCGTTTGTTAGTTCTTCCTCACATCTAACTTTCTACTTGAGGTAAACATACTTTGTCCTGTCTATTGAGCATTATGAACTGAAAAGAGAAAAGTCTGTGGTGACAGTGGCTCTAGTGAGTGAAGTCATTGGTTGACAATGGCTCTAGCAACTCTAGGGAAGATAGTTGGTTATAGGAGTTCCTGCTCATCCATGTCAATCAAGTGGGGTTAATTCATTAGTCTAGGATGTCCTATAGAATTCAGCAATGTGACACATAACTAGATTTTTTTGAAGTTATACTAAAATTTCATAGAATTTTCTTCACAAGTTATCTTTTCATTTGACACTTTGATTACCTTTCTTAAAATATGACAGAAATTGTCCAAAGTATTTCAATTTGAAAGATGGAAAAACTTTTTGCAGTGTCTCTGACTTATGTTCCTAAAAATCTCAAATGTGAGAGGAACTTTGAGATTTTTGGTCTAGTGATTCTCCATCTTAAGCAACAAGATTTATGGTTGAGTAAAGACTTAATGAGACAACCAAAGATTCATGAGAAAAAAGATAAACATAGTTATATGTTTAAATGATGCAAAAGAGTACATTTAAAAATTAAAATACAAGCTATGAACTCAGAAAAAATATGTTTAACACACACATCAGATAAAGGATTTATATATATTATATATTTTACTAATAAAAAGAAATACAAGAAACAACCCAAAAGTGAACAAAACCTATGATTAAACTCTTTACAAATAGCATATCCAAAAACTAATAAAAGTTAAGACATTTCATTTCATTACAGGTCAGAAAAAATAGAAAAAAACAATAAAAATGTAGAACACTTGAAATTGGTAAATATCAAGAAAAGTGCAAACCAACTGGTAGAGATACAGAGAAAGGAGTTCCTGTTCTTATTGATAGAGGAACCAACCTAGAAATTCCTATTAAGAGTAAAAACACACATTTATTTGATTTAGCAATCTCAACCTTGAGAATATATTCCATAGAGACCAAAGCTTACATTAAAAATAGTTGTAAAGGCGTTGATTACAACAATATGAGTAGAGCCAAACAAAACAAAACAAAACTGTAAGGTGAGTGCTCAAAAATAGGAGAATAAATAAACAATGGAAGATATTCATACCGAATAGCATTATTAAGACATTAAATAGGCTGAATGAAATAATTAACAGTTGATTGGGTAGTTTTCTATGCATTACATTGGAAAAAAATCCAAGATGTTGGAAAGAGCATAATATATTCTGATTTAAAAAATAAACACAAAATAATTATTTACACATGTGTATATATATATATATATACACACACACACACACACACATATATATATATATATATATATATATATATATATACTTTTGTATATGACTACACTAACATAGAGAAAGACATATGAAAGAATACTTACCAGGATATTAACACATCTATATTCAATTTGAATGGAGACAAATAAGTGGAAGAAACCACAATACTATCAATAACAATGAAATCACTTTCCTAGTATAAGGTAATTTATGTCCAGCTATTTATATGTAAAATATGTGTATATCAATATATGCAAGAGTGGCCACTGAATGTTGATGGTTGGGAACATTTCAATAATTTGTACCTTCTGTATATATTTTTTCTCCATTTTCCCCAATAATCAGAAGGAAACACGCATGTTCCTGGGCCTCATATCAACCCAACAAGACAAATATGTGAAAACCAGACCCAGTCATACAAGCTGTACAGTGGGTTCTATGTGCCAATAATTGAACACACAAAGAAACTTCAGCAGTATCCACCAGAGATGGATGGGCTTCAAGCATCAAGCTTGAATACCTTCAAGGGGTGAGATTTCCACTACCTTCCAAGATTGTTCTTTTCCTTTTGAGTAAAGTTACATTGATTGAATGAGCTCTCTTCTCTTTTCCCCTAACAATGAACACACATCTGTTTCTTAAGGCCTCTGGAATGGGTGACAGTATTCAGTTATTTGGGGACAATTGTCACAGGCAACCCATGCTGTCTTCATCTAATAAACTCCTTTCAAACATGGAAGCTTATCTTCCAAGAACCAATGAGACAGTTCAGTAGAGATGGTGACCTTATTATTGACTATCTACCATGAAATATGTATGAGGGTGCAAGAGTCTCCAGTTGAATAGAACTCTGGGTCACCGAGTAAACTGAGATGTCATCACCTTCAGCAAAGTCAAGTTTGCTTCATAAGAAGAATCCAGGCATCTCGTCATTGTCTAACATGTTTCCTGCTTCCACCAGCTACACACATGTCAACAACAACACAATCACACTGAAGAGTGCACCGATGGAAGAAAGAGAAATGATCCACTGGCAGTCTTTGAATTTGAAAGAAATTCAGCAGCATGAAGTTAACCTTCTTGGTTAACTTGCTCTTGAAGTGGTTATTAGTTTCTAGGACACAACCACTTTAAAGAATATTTCCATTATTACCATGTTCTTCAAGTGTTTGTGTGCATAACTTTCTATTTAAAGGTCAAGGAATATTTTTTCCATCTTCTTTTTAATGACATATGAGTTGCAACCTTAGGCCTCTGTAACACAGGCTCCATTGTCAATGATAACAAGCACTGAGCAGAGAATTCTGGGAAGTAAACCACATGTTTATGAGCCTTTAAGCTTTATGAGTATATTGGTAACTCTGGAGGACCATTGTGAGACCATGGGATACAAAGTAAGGATTATTATGAAAAGTCTCTACCACAGCATGGGTCCACACAGCATTCTAGGTGGTGGACACATACTCACATGTACCCTTACTCCCAAATATTAATCCATTCTTTGTCTCAGTGCAAATGGCGTTGAACTCTTGCTCATGCATTTTTCCCACTCTATAGATAGAGCCAAGGGATGAATGGAAATAAGGCTAGAAAAGATATTTTGACACCCCTACCCTTCATGGGAACACTGACATCACTGCTTGATTGTTTCCATTCTACAAACTTGGTCTGCTTCCGAAAAACAGCCAGTCACCAGCAACAACCAAGGCTTTTTGTTTACACTTGCAAGAGCCTTCTGAGCAGAATACTGGCACTTCTCGCCTCCTTTGGCTGTCCGTTTTATAGTATAAATTAATAGCCTTCTTGGTTTGGCTGAGAATGTGAAATTCCTCTTCACAGAGTCACTGTTTCATAGCGACAGAGTCATCTTCAACACATCTTCACTCCTAACCAACAAGTCAAGTGAAGAACACAAAAGTTCAGAGGCCTGGAGATGAGTTGGGTTTAAAGCCATGGCCCCTTAATGCAGGGAGAGGAGATGTGGTAAACATAGCAAGTAGGAGACCATGTTGAATTGCAGACATGACTCCTTGAATGTAATTGGTGCCCGGGGAATGGCAATGTGGGTTTCAGGCCTGACAAAGCCTCTTCTTCTTTCTCATGTCTTGGTGTGTCTTTAATTTAAGTTGTGACCACCCATCTTGCATTCCATGGACTACTTTCCAAAATTAGTAACTGGACAGTCATCTTCCAATCCAATGATCTCTCCTATTTTGGTATCGCTTGTGGCGCCATCTTCTCTCAGTGTAGTCATTCTCGGAACTATGACTCTTACTTCATCTCAACATTCCCAGTAGAGATATATTTAATATTGCAATTTGGACTGGACATCCGACATCAGGATGGATGGACTTCAACCTCTGCATCACATAGCCACCATGGAGGACTACATTTGTGCTCATTCTCTATTAGCTTTGATAGTCGCCTCCTCCAGGGAATCTTTTCACCACTGGTACAGTAGAACTTCGACAGAACTGTGCCTTGCTCTTTTCTACTCAGTAGGCCTTTTCC
Organism: Dipodomys merriami; assembly: GCF_024711535.1. Classification (NCBI taxonomy): domain Eukaryota; kingdom Metazoa; phylum Chordata; class Mammalia; order Rodentia; family Heteromyidae; genus Dipodomys; species Dipodomys merriami. The sequence goes on from NW_027202316.1 coordinate 2,045,577, forward strand.
CCTCCCATCACTCCCCATGTATAATTTTCTTCGTTTTAGTCATACTTTCTGTGTCTGTTCAAGGATCTTGCAGGAGTGGGGGATCTTTGGACTGTATAGTGTCACTTGGATATTATAACATCATTTACAGACCATACAAAATCATCATCTAGGATGTGAGAGGCAAACAAGAAGTCCATATATCCATCTCATCATGTACCAAATGATTTTGAGGGTGTTATGGGGCCCAGAGCCTAAATGGCTATGATGCTATTTGTTTAAAACCTCTATGCTATATTCAGGGGAGAATTTCAATGGTGGAACTCCTCTGAACAATTAATGAATAGTTTAACAAATGAAGTACCAGGAGGCTGAAACATGTTTTATCAGAGGAGGGGAGAGAGGGAATTCTAGGGAAAAGGAAGGAAGGTGAATGGAGAGAAAAAGGGTGAGCGAATATTTTCATTCTATTCTATGCATATATGTGAAAATGGAGCTATGTAATTTGTGGGAATAGATGGGGTCAGGAGAGATGAAGGATAATGATAAAATGGGTGTCAGGGATTAAGAGGCTTTGTACTCCTAAAATGACTTGAATTGAAACCTCTTTGTGTAACTACTTAAAATAACAATAAAAATTAGTTTGGGAGAGAAAATGTGAATTCTTAGGACCTTTGGAAAGAGCTAATCACAACTATGCTTGGAATACTTCTGCATATATAAAATATGCATATAAAATATATAAAATATATAATATGTAAATATTATATGTATAAACTCTACTTCCAACATCTCCTTTATACTTTATACCCAACAGATTTTCAATGGATGAAGAAATTCAGGCTAATTTTCAACCTGGTGCAAAGAAACAGAGCAATCAATAATGCATTATAATACATTATAATACACTGCAAATAAATGTTCTGTTTAAATACTTGTACCACTAATCTTTTCTGTTGCTTGAAGCCAGCGATAACTCTGCTTTTGCAGGCCTGCATCACCATAATAAAGATTGTTTCCCTGTTTGAAATTGGGCTACACATATGCAGTGATGTCTCTGGGTCATTCCGCAATATGACCAAAATGTCTGATAAAAAGTTAGTCTGCATGAAGAAGATTTTTTGAGAAATATACAAGAGCCTTTCATCTTACCCTCTCCATTTTCTGTTGCTTTCAGCAATGCCTTTTCCCTTTCCCATTGCTAAATTTCTAGTTGTATAAAAAAAGACACATTTGGGGACTTTCCCAAAAATACTGCATAAAAAAATAATTCATTCAAGCCAGGTGCTGGTGGCTCATTCTTGTATATCTAGGTACGCAGTAGGCTGAGATCTGAGGATCGTGATTCTAAACCAGCCCCCAGCAGAAAAGTCTGTAAGACTCTTCTCTATAATAAACTAGTAACAAAGCCACAAGTGGAGCTGTGGCTTAAGTAATAGAGCATTAGCCTTGAACATAAAAGCTGATGGACAATGCCCAGGCCCTGAGTTCAAATCCTAGAATAGGTATACACACACACACACAAAATCATTCATTCAATATTCCATTTCTGATTTATTTTAACAGAAGTTCTATTGAATAGTTAATAGTTTTCAGGATATTGCGTGTTCAGAATACACATATACAAGACATGGTTCTTACCCTGAAAAAAGCCCGTCATTGTTCAATTTGCTGTTTATGCCCAAAGGATTTCTTGTCAACCTAAAGGGAAAAAAAGGCCCAACTCTAGGTTTCTCATTTCCTCATTTATTTTGATTAAAAGAAGGCTCTGACTTCCAAGCTAATGCGTGAAGGCTTAGTGCAAAAGAAGATCATTACCTTCATGGTGATGGGTCAAGTTTAAGAGGGAAGGAAATCTGGCAGGGGACTCTTCTGCTCTCTCAATCCAAGGCTGCTTGGGTTTTTGGACCTCTCGTTCCCATTGAGTACTTCAAACTTTCTATGTAGGTTACTTGGCATGACCTTGAACTAGTTCCTGTCCTCAGAAACCTGGCCTCATTACTTTCCTCTAAGTTTCTGTTTGAACATCCACATTGTTTTCCTCAGGCATAAATATCAAGTGCTTATGCTACGACAGACACTCTGCTGGACCCAAGAGTCATGGAGGGCATCTTGTCACTGCCTTTCATATGTTTTCTGCCACCTTTATTCATCCTTAGTAAAATTCGTTTATCAGACTCCTGGAAGAGTAACTAATTGTGTTAGAAATTACTCTTTAAAGGAAAGCTCTCTTGTTTTTCATACATCATTTCATCAAAGGCATGATCCCCAAGATAATCATGGTAGAAAAACTGCTATAATGAATTGATAATCTCAGACATCAATGCCTAACCCAGCAAAAGAATTTCCCCTCCAATTCATTAATGTATCCACAGAATGATCTCCCACATGGCCACTCAAGAGCCCCCTGTGTGATTTTTCCCTTAGAGCCCACCATTGGATTTTCTGCTCCTGAATGGCAAATCAGATAGGATGTCCCATAAAGGGGGCAGGGAGTGTTTTCTATCACTTCTGCCTATATTCCATTCAAGGGTATTTGTCCTTCTTGGCTTATTTCGCTGGCAGGGGAGTGGGAGCAGGGGTAGGGAATGAAATGTCTGTGAGATCAGGAGGAAAATGAACCAGTTCTGCCAACACTTAGCATTTGTTTCTGTCACAACCACAAAGCACACTGGAAAAGCATCTCATTGCATTTTTGCGTGCATTATTTCTCAATACAGGGTCTTTGCCCTTGTTTTCTAGCAAAATCGGTCCATTTTCTAGAAACAACTGAAAGACAAGTTTTGTGGAAAGTATCATCAATGTATGTACTTTACCAGCTACTGGCAATCCATAGCTCCAGTGTCTCCTGGAAAGAGGTTGAGAAAAACAGGTTCACACAAAACCATTTAAATAACAATTCAGGCCTCACTGGCTTATGAATACAAATGAATGGCATGACCAGGAATCTCAGTATCGACTCTGAGGTTTCCGTAATAGACTTGAGTGCTTTTTCAATGATGCATATGAAGGTGCTGATTTATTAATTGATTTTGGTCTTCCCTGACTAAACCACAGGGTGGTGAACGCTTCATGAAGAGAGATTGAGCTTAGTTTGCTCAGCAATGTGGCATAGAAACAACGTTCATTGTTTATTTGTGGAGGAAATAAATGAATGTTTTAATGAGTTAGTGGAAGAGACATTCAAAAAAGAGAGCAGCAATATGGAAGAATATAATAGAAAAACAGGACTTTGCCATAAAGAATACCATGCTTTCATAGAGAAGATAAAAGATATTTATTTGTTTAGAACTTTAAGACTAGATTCCTATACAATCTCAGTCTGTGGTTTTAAGCAGACACATAAAAAGTTATGTTTAGATTAATGAATGGAGTTTTATTAAAGAGAACATTTGTTTATAGTTAACATACTACATGTTTTAATGCAAGTACAATGTTTTTAATGGTTACTTTTACTAGTTTGAGTAGATACTGTATATAGTATTGTGCGAGACGCTGCAGGGTTCAAAGATAAATAAAGCATAGGATCTTTGAGATCTATTATTCATATTTCCCCTCTCACACTTTCTTCCTCTTTCTTTTTGCTGTTTTTGTCTTCTTTGTTTATCATTTTCTTCTTCCCTCTGTCTCCTCTCTGTCTTCTAGCTTTATCTGTTTCTCTTTGTTTCTGTCTCTGTCTCTCTGTGTCGGTGTCTCTTTCTGTCTCTGTTTCTTTCTCTCTACTTAGAGAAATCTAGTGCATTGATTCACTGATTCATAGTCAAATTACCCACATCATGTTATTCCACAATCATGAATTATTACTTCAGTTTTTCTTAATACATCTTTTCACACTATGAGTGTGTTGATATATCACACAGTACCCTATATATAATGTTAGTCAAAAGCTTTACAAATGTAATTCTGGGGGCTGGGAAGGTGACTCAGTGGTAGAGCGCTTACCTTGCAAGCATGAGGCCCTGGGTTCGATTCCTCAGCACCACACAAGCAAAAAGAAAAAAGCCGGAAGCCACGCTGTGGCTCAAGTGATAGAGTGCTAGCCTTGAGCTGAAGAGCTGACAGCGCCCAGACCCAGAGTTCAGGCCCCACAACCGGACCCCCCCACCCCAAAAAAATGTAATTCTGAGGTAATACTGTTCACAATATTGTGAAGATTACTGAAAGCAGAAAGCTGAATAAGGAAGAATCTCAATGTTCTGTGTCTGTCTGTGTCTTTTTCTGTCTATCCACATTATTTGTTCAGTCATAGAAACCTACTTAAGTGTTTGTTTCTTACCATAATCTGTGCTAGATTCTGAGATATAAGAAAAAGTACTAAGTACTTACTCCCAATAAAATAAAGGCTCTGGTGTATGTGTGTAGGTGGGTGGATTAATTAATGAGCTAAACAGTAAAATGAGATAATCCAGAGAATGGTTCTCTGGGAGTTGAGAGTCAAGACATTACCAGGCAGAAAGGCAGAAGCATCATCCCTCAGGGTCTTGAAGGATGGCTTCACCAATTACAGATTGTGTGACCTCTGCCAAGTCAACTGCTCTGTGCTTTTGAATTTTAGCAAAGCCAGAACAACAATATCTCACTTGAATACCACTATATAAGGTTAAACAGGGCCTCTGTAGCCAGGTGATTGGTACCCAGAAAGCATTTGCTCAATATTTATTAGTATTAGCTGCAAGTTGGAAGGTTTGAGTGCATGCAGAGGCTTCATCAAAATGGAGCCTTGAAGCCTAGGGCATTGACCCAAGCACCTGGCTCTGTTTGTTGTTGTTTTTTTTTGTCATCAAGGAGGTGATGTGGTCAGATTTCCATTTAAAAAGGTACTTTTGATGAACCTGGAAGTGCCAGACCGAGGAATTAGGAATCGAAGAAAAAGGACTAGTTAAGAGATTCCTCTAAACATGTACTTGTGAAATAATGAAGGATCCATGCAGTAGCAAAGGGGGCTGGTTGAAGAGTCATTACAGAATTGGGACTCATAGGTCTTGGAATGATTGGTTGAAAGAATGAAAGTTGATGATGGTTGACCGAAGGCCAAGATGTCAATCAAAGGTTATGAGTATTAGGAGATAAAGTTATGAGATACTTAGGAGATAACCTTCAGATGAAGGGGTGTGTGTGTGTGTGTGTGTGTGTGTGTGTGTGTGTGTGTGTGTGTGTGTGTGTGTGCGTGCGCGCACGCAGGCTTGTGCTGCTTTCTTTGCTGAGGTTGTGTTACTTTGCTTGCTTAGGGTGTCTGGATTGACAGGCAACTAGATTAATTTCATTTACATGATACTGAATGTCATGTATGGCTATTACATTGAACTATACATTCAAACATTGGGGCAGAATAGGTAGAAGGAGAGAAATACATAGAGAAAAAGATAGAAAGAAACAGAGACAGAGACAAAGTGAAAGGAGCATTTGACTTAGAAATAAAGATTTAGAAGAAATTGGCAGGTACGTAGGAGGAGTTGATGTCATGATGAGCAAGAAAAGTTTGCTTTTAGGAGAATTGAAGACCACAGATGAAATCCGCAGGCTGTCAGATTTGAAGCACAACACGCTGTGTGCAAATGTGGCTCGTAGCTTACCAGCATCACAGTCAATGAAACTGCTTGTTTAAAAGGCCTGGTCCTGATTAACTGTCCAAAATTGTGTGTTTGTGTGTATATTTATTCTTTCCAAGTATACATCTGGTTGTATAGAAAGTGCTTAGGTTCTGATCTTTTATTTTTCTTTTCTGGTCGTGGGGCTTGAACTCTGGGCTTGGATACTGTCCCTGAGCTCTTCAGCTCAAGGCTAGTGCTCTACCACTTGAGCCACAGCATCACTTCCGGCTTTTTCTTTTTCTTTTTATTTATTTTTATTGTGAAAATACTGTACAGAGGGGTTACAATTACATGGGCAAGATAGTGAGTACATTTCTTATCAAGCATTGTAGCCTCCTCCTTTGTTTACCCTTCACATCCCTTCCCATCCTCCCTCCCCCCCACCCAATCCTCCCCCCCCCAAGTTGTAAAGTTCATTTTCGACATGACAACTTGTACTTCTCATTGTTGCAACAGGTCCACCTGTATCCTTATTTCTGCTTATGTAGTGCTGAGGAATCGAACCCAGGCCCTCATGCATGTGAGGCAAGCACTCTACATCTGAACCACCTTCCCAGCCCCTAGGTTCTGATCTTTTGAGTGAGTGTCTGAGGATCTGAGGGGGAGACAAGGAAGCTGGATGTTTTAAAGGCAACCAGGTAATTCTGAGGTCCAACCATGGCTGAAGTTCCTGACAAGGAGAATCAGGTCCACAGAAGCACATGGAAAAAGGTGGCTAGAGAATGAATGCAAAGAAAGGGTTTGGCAGAAGTCACAAATCTTTCTCAAAGGCAGTGACTGAGGATGGTGATCCAGAATGAATGGTACCCAAGCCTGAGAAAGAAGCACTTTTCCTGGCATTCAGCAAGAAGGGAATTCCAAGTAACTTTAGCACTATAAATTGGACTGAGTGGAATAAGATGTATGTGGGTGGGGTGGGGTGGGGTGGGTGGTGCATTTAGAAGCATGTAGGGATCTGGTCATTTCAAAAATGAGATGAAAAGAACATGCAAAGAACAAGAATAGGTAGAAGAAATGATCTCCATGATTTTGCTTTTATTGTTATTGTAGAGTTGATATACAGAGGGGTTATAACATGAATCAAGTGATGAATAAAATTGTTTTTGAACCATGTCTCCCCTTCCATCATTCTCTCCCAGTTTTTCCCTCCTGTTCCCACCCACAAAATATCCAGCTAATTTTCCACATAGTGTATAGTGGATCCCCTTTTATGTGTTTTTTTTTTTCAATTAGGGAATGAAGAGTGAAGAATTTAAGCAAGGCCCTCTGGCTCATACCTATAATATAAGCTATGAAGAAGGCTAAGATCTGAGAACATTATTCAAAGCCAGCTCGGGCAGGAAAGGCTGTGAGACATTTATTCCCAATTAACCACCAAAAAGGTAGAAAGTGGAGCTGTGGTTCAAGGGCTAGAGTACTAGCCCTAGCAAAATAGCTCAGGGACAGCTCCCAGGCCCTGAGTTCAAGTTCCAGGACTAGCCACCCCCACCCACCCACCAAAAAGAAGAAGGCTGAAGATTAAGGAGAGCCTAAGACAACAATGGATGGGTAGGTTTCACAGAGAGACAGCCTTTCTCATAAAGCAATGAAAAGGAAGGGTGACAGCCCAAAAGATGAGGAGAGAGGATGCAAAATGATGATGAACAATTTCCTCTCGTCTCCTAAAACTTTTGTGGAAAGTGTTTAGTGTCAGAGAATCAAAAAAGACAAGAAAGTGAAGCTATAGCTGCAATTACTGCTAATTATTGCTATTTAAAGCACCACCTCTAGTGCTCCTGGGCCTAAGCTACAAGGCCCGAGTTGTGTATGTGGGAGAAGAGAAGAGCTGTCCTTGACTCATTCCTCATTTATTAAGAATGCATCCCTCTTCACTCACTTTATGCCCAAGAGTAAAAGAGGAAATGACCCTACTGTGCCTTATTGTGGTGCATTGGTGATAGCCAGTAGAATGCCCTGAGTTTAGCAAATTCATCCCTAAAGCCTGAAGTAGTTAACAGAGCTTCCAAAAGTTCCTTGTTTCTAACCAAGGAATCGTTTTTTACTCCAGGAGACTCTGACGCAAAGGGAAGTTCATGGAACATGTTGATTTTCATACCACTTCAAATGGAGCCTAAATCAGCTGTCAGATATTTACAGGCAATTTTCCTCATTACACAGAACTCTGTGATTATTATACTTGGGCAAAGATTGCATTTATTTGCACATAAGCATGTCAAGGTAGGGGAGAGGGTGCCGCAAGCTGTGCCAGGAATATGTCAAGGCGCTGGAGTATTACTCAAGATTAGATGGGATGAAATGTCTGGCTCTTTCCCAGGGCCTGTCATCGCCCTTGCTCAGGTATCTAGGCGCACCATTTTCTCCCCACAGACTTCCCTTTATCCGCCCCACACTGAAAAGGCAGAATTCTGCCTGTGCAATTTAATAACCACCACGAGTGCTCAAGATTCACCCTTCTGTATTTTGCAAGGAAGTCTGGAAAGTGCTTGTGTTCAGGTGATAGGAATGTAAACTGCAATGAACTGACGAAGACACCTCCCAAGCTAAGCAAGTGCAGAGGACAGGTACCCCAGACGAATGGATGGCTCACAGCCATGGAAAGGGCGGCTCCTCAAAATGGCTACTTGGTCCAGCTTGAGGTTTTGGCAACAGGATTTAAATGAAAACAAAAGGCGGGCATGTAAGTGAGAGCTTGTGTTTTATTTTAGGAATTGCGAAATAGGCTAGCAAAAGGGAGGGGATGTTGCCCAATCCATTCTGTCTCGAACTCAGGCCTTTGGGAAGCAAAAGGGATACATTTAAAGGTGATTTTAAGGTAGGATGTAGTTTAAGTTAGGAGTTCTAATCATGGGTCAATCATATACTGGCTACATAAACTTGAACAATTTTCTTCCCTTTGGAATATCAAATCTTTTTTTACCTCCACATGGAGATGAACATGCCCATTTTGCAGCTACTTTTAAGGTTTATGGGAAAATAAGTCTCCTAAGCCATGAATGGCTGAGGTAATGAAGGACTGAAGAGAGTCAGACACCTGTAAGCACAGTGCAGAGGACTGCAAGCTCCAGACTCATCTGGTCTTGCCATCAAAGGGCAGCCTTGCCAGCTTTCCAATCTTCAAAATGGGGAGAAAATAGAGTTTTTGTAAGAATGCGATTTAATGATGTTTATGGAAAAGATGTCGCAGTATCTGACTCATCCGTCGCTCTTTTCAGTTTACTCTAGACATATCTGCAGCCCCAGCCACCCCAGTGCGCTATGGCACATTGATGCCTAGGCCTTTTCTTTCTCTTAACAGTCCTTGCCCCAGTGGGGTTTAATGGGTCCTTAATAAAATCGTCTCGAAAATTGGAAGAGTAAATGTGTAATACGCATGCTGCTTGGGAGATAGTAACATAAGTGCTTTCTCCTGTCTGACATCAGCTTCCCTTTCACTGATTTGAATGGCAGAAAATACCCTCTCAACTTGTCATACTGTATATTTTTGGAGAAAGGAAAAATGAACCAATTCCGTGAAGAGTGAAGAGTTTAGTAAAAAAAAAAAAAAAAAAGGAGAGAGAGAGAATTTAAAACCAACAATCTGGTCGATTCTGAGGGTATAAATTAAGCTAGTTAAGCAACCTTAATCCAGGATATTGGCAAGACAACTATCAGACTCCTACAGTTACGTTTCTCCATTCTTCTCTGAGGTTAGGGCATAATATTTTAACCCCAAAGCACCAGAGGTTAAAACACAACACAGCAACAACAAAATAGCCTTAAACAGTTCAGTGTAAATGGGAAATCAAAGACAGGGCAGTGACTGTCAGCCGCATGGAGGCCTTAGATTGCTAACAGATGGTGAAGATTTTGATGGAAGTGGGACTAGTTTAGATCAGAGTGAGAATCCTCGGCGCCCCCTCCCCCACCAGGGGCTCTAATTACTACGTTAGATCCAGTTCAAAATCTGGGCCGACATCTTATTTGTTAAGTTGTAGATGGAACTCAAACCTTAGGGTGACCAAATTTGTTTATCGAAACACATACATGTGCATGCACACACTGTTCAGGGTAACTTGCTTTGCTATGGGGATCAAAATAAAGACTTTTTTTTTTCAAAGTCCTGGAGAAAAGGGCTCCAATGATTTGTTGGATATCAAATAGCTCCTTCAAGACAACATTTTGATGAGTTAAGTGTAAATGAATCAGAAACATATGGATTAAGTTTCCCTTAAAATACACAGGGGCTTAAAAATCAAAGAAGAAACAGTGCCTGGCCCAGGGTCCTGGAGGTTGTGCCAAACCCAACACATTGAAGCGGCAGCTCCAGATACTGGAGGGAGCCAAGCACCGGGTTGGGCTGACCCACGCCTGGTTCCTACCGAATTGAAATAGAAGACATAAGTAATGCCATTTATAGTGCATTATTACTAAAAATCCCTCCTTCTTTGTGGTTTGAAACTTAGCTAGACCAAGACTTACAAAAGAAGGGAACCTTACCAATGGTGTCTGCAGCATAGAAAACTCCGGAGAGGCTACAGAAATGAGCTCAAAATATTCTCAGACATCTCTGCATCTCTGCTATTGTCTGACAATTTTTTCTTACAAAAAGTGGGCATCAGTCTAACACCGAGTATTATTACCCTGCTGCTGAATAGCATTGCCACAAAGAACATATTGGAATAAAGAATGATTATTTCTGAACATGTTATACATTTAATCAGCAATTCCAATCACTCTCTTATTTGCTATAGATAGTGGATTTTAAAAACTTCTAATTGGTTAATCAGTAAATTGGCAACGTAGAGAACTTACATTTGAATCTCATCACAGGAGACAGCCCCAAATAGAGTTGATCAGCTAAACATATAAGTGCTAAGTCTAATTTTAATTTATGTAGTTCTTTTAATTAGACTATTTTTATCACTCAGGGTAAATAATAATTCTTAGCATAAACTACTTTCAATCTGGATCAACCATCAAAATAAATGAATCCAGAAGTAGGCAAAGCAAACTTGACACGTGAATGGACTTGGGAAACAGAAACACATTATTTATATTGTTATGAGCTCAGTTTTAAATGTATAACATATTATTTGCAATGCATGTTTAGAGAAAATTGACAAAATACAAAGAAAGTAAAGGATTGGGAGGAAAGGCCATCACTGAAATTGCCAGTAAGAATGAAATGATGTTAAGTGAAGTAAGACAGCCTCAAAGAGACAAAAGGTACACGTTTTTCTCTCACATGTGGAAACTAGATCTAATTTATAACTATACAAACCAGTCCATATGATGTCCTATGCAAGTGTACACAAAAGTATAAACCAAAGTATGGTATATGGTGTTATTCCTTAGAAAGTTTAACAAAAAGGATACCAAGAAACTGGCACTTGATAGATGTGTGTGGGAATGTCAGGGGTGGGAGTGGTAGATAAAGGGTCAGGGATAGATGAATGAAAAGAGGAAGAGGTGGGGGAGAATACAGTCATAATACTTAATGCATATCCTATAAAACTAGGAAAATGAGGGGAGGGCTTTGATTGGGAGGGATGGATGAGAATGATGAAAGAGGTGAAATCAATCAGGTTGCATGACACTTAAAAATGGGTTTGTTTCATGGTAAACTTTTGGAAACCATGTAAAGATAATGAAATACTATTGTGAAATAACTACTTTTAGTATCAGGATATTTTTGCCTATATATAGAGTGCAAATATTGCAAATACCATCAGCTCTTTCTGTATCTCCAGACTCTGCATTCACAGATTCAACCAGAAGGAAATGGAAAATATTCAATGGAAAAAATTGCATCGGTATGGAACACATATACGCTCTTCTTCTTTGTCATTATTCTCTAAGCAACATGGTCAACAACTATTTACATAGCATCAGCATGGTAGGAGGTACCAGAAATGATTTCGATGTGATTAAAATATACAGAGAAACTCATCTGCAAATATTGAGCATCTGTGAATTTTGGTATCTGTGGGGTTCCAGAAGCTTCCTGCCTTGAACACCAAGAGATTACCATTTGTTTGTGATCTGAGCTTTTCAGTGATCACATTGCAAACCTATTGCCAAATCACTGAACATATTGTACTATATTACTGATGTGAGAGCATGAAATTCCACGCTGCAGGTCCATTTGAATGGATTTAACCAGCTACTCTTTAGATGCTTTCCCATTTTTGCCTACCCTTAACAAAAAGGATAGGAACATGTTTTACAGTTAGTTGTAACCTTGGCCTTACGTTCCCAGGTGTAGGATTTCTCAGTGAAAATGTTTGAATGATGTAACATTTCTCGATATTCCTTGATAAAGTTTTCCCTATTGAGCTGGCTGGGCACAAAGCTAATGCCTGCCTGTCACTATGTGGTAAAAGGATGGACTGACCTCCAGAAAAGGAACAAAAGTAAGTGGACTCTCCTTCTCCAAACCCTTGCCGAACAGACACATCATTGTCTTTGCAAATTTTATACAACATAAAGGCAAGAAAACTACATCTCTTTGCTTTAATTCACCCCTTGTGGCAGTAGTGAATTTTAATGTGAATCTTGTTCATTTGCATTTCTCTTAATGATTGTTCATGCCTCATTAATTTGTCAGTGTCCTTTCCATTTTAAGACAGTAATTCTTGGCCACAAGAGTTGCAATATTGTTTGTGATATTTAGAGATATTTAAATTTTTTCATTTAAATCCTTCCTTCAGTCTTTTCATTATGTATCTTAATTTTGGTGTTCATTTTTAACTGCCTTCCCAAACTCAAAATTATATAAATATTTTGTTACATATTTATCAGCTCTTTATTGCTTTCTGTGTTTAACTTTCTTCTTTCTTTTTCTTTCTCTCTCTTTTCTTTCTTCTCTCCCTTCTTTCCCCCTTTTCTCCTTCCTCCTACCTTTCTCCCTTCCTCCCTCTTTTTCTGGCCTCCTTCCCTCTTTTCCTTCCTTTTATCTTCATTTTTCTTTTTCTTGTTTTTCAGAGAGAAAACTCACTATGTAGCTCAAGCATACTTGCATCTCCCCATCTTCCCCAAATTCTGGGGCAAATAGTCATGTACTGCCATGCCTAATTCATGTTTAACTTTTCAGTTATTGGTTTTGTTTGTTTTGGTGAATGGTGTATTAAGGATACATTTTTTAATTGAAGGTGTATTGGGGCTTTATTTAGGCACTGATCTGCACAACTAACTTCTGAGACTCAGTTGGTGTGTATGGACTCTAACGTGTCATTACAGTTGCCTCCAGGCCTCACGCTGTTTTGTAATCTGTCTCATTAAATATAGTGGGTAATGTCACTCACCAGTAGCTCACAGAAGTTACTATTGTGTTACTTTATGTGTCATGAGGGCTGATTCCTGCTAGCTTGATAAGGCGAGAGTGTCCAGAGGCAGCCAGCTGCTGGTGGCCTGGAGTTCACCATGTGGCAGCTTTCAAGGAGCTGAGCCTGTACTTCTACAGCTGAAAGGAGATGAACTTTTCCAAAGAGAGTGAGCTGGGAAGAGGATGAACTTTCAACTGAGAATAAAGCCCAATGGAAGCCTGGCCTGAGACCTTGTAACCTTCACAGAGCATGCAGCTAAAGTGCCCAGACTCCTAACCCATGAAATCTGTAACAGAAGATGGGTATGTTGTGGTTACCTGCTAGGTTTGGAGGAACTTGTGATGTGACAATAATAAATAAATCTACTAGACATTATTTGTTGCAACATGATTCTTTCACCTTAGTTTTATGTTTTATTTTTTTGCCCATTATGGGTTTTGAACTTAGGGCCTGGGCGCTGTCTTTGATCTCTTTTTGTTCAAGGCTAGTGCTTTGAGCCACAGTGCCACTTTCTTACCTTAGTTATAAAAAAACCACTTTTTTTTTTTGGTCAGTGTGGGGCTTGAAATCTGGGCCTGGGCTCTGTCCCTCAGCTCTTCAGCTCAAGGCTAGTGCTCTACCACTTGAGCCATAGCACCACTTCTGGCTTTTCCTGTTTATGTGGTGCTGAGGAATTGAACCCAGGGTCTCATGCCTCATGCATGTGAGGCAAGCACTCTACTACTGAGCCACCTCCCCAGCCCGTAAATACCACTTTTAACCTAAATTGTGAGATAATTTACCATAGTCTCTAAACTGCAGAAACATTCAACCAATCAAAAAGTTCTGAAGTGATCCCCTAATAATCATTTAATGAGACATTCTACTTTATTATTTGAAGAAGACACTGAAAAGTGGCATTCTGGGACACAGCTCACCGCAATAAGCAGCCTCTGTGTTCCTGTGATGGCCAAGAGCCAAACGCTAGCCAGGAGTGCTGAGGTTATTTCAGGCTGAAAATAAACCATAAGTTTAATGGAGATGAATTTTTAATATGGAGCAAGCAATGCTCTGAACAGTTAATTAAAAACAAAGAAATCAGGGAAAACTTATAGACAGGACACTATCAAACCCCTTAAAGGGATTTGAGCTATTTTTTTCTTTGGTTTACTTTCAGAAATTTCAAGAAAAGTTTAAGACGTATATAAATGACAGTGTATTAATTCTTTTTTTTCAGAAATTTCAAGAAAATTTTAAGATGTATATAAATGACAGTGTATTAATTCTTTTTTATCTATCATCTATCAATCTGTCATCTGCCTATTATCTATCATCTATCTGTTTAGCTGTTACTATTATCTATTTATTTATCATCTATCTGTTATCTCTATCTATTTATCTCTCTTTCTAGTCCATATATTTAGTAATGATGAGAATTGACCACAGAAACTTACTCATCCTGGGTAAACACTCTATTACTGATCCGTACTCTCAGCCAGATCCTTTTTTTTTTTTTTTATCATTTTAAAAGATTTTATTTTTAGAGAAACTTTAGGCTCACAGCAAAATTGAGTGGAAAGTACAGATTTTCCCTATCATTCCTGTCTCCGCCGCCCACCCCTCACCCCGCACCTCCCTCACCCTGCTGGTACACATGGAGAAACAGAATATCGCTGATATCTTGATATTATCATTCTATAGGTATGGACAAATGTGTGAAGGCATGCATCAGTCATCATAGTTTTTTCACTTCCTGAAAAATGCTCTTTGCTCCATATTCACATCAATTTTTCTATCCCTCTATCTCCAGGTAACAACTTATCTTTATAGTTTTCACAGTTTTATATTTTATGAACTTGTCCAGAATGGACGACTTAGTCTGTTCAAATTAGCATCTTCCACTAAGGTAATACGCATTTAATGTTCTTTCTTAATCTTCTGTGTCTTGTTAGCTTATTTGTCTTTATCAATGCATAGTAGTCCAATATCCAAATGTACCACAGTTTTCTTATCTGTTCACCTACTGAAGGGCATCTTGGTTGCTTCCAAACTTGGCAATATTATGAAGTTTTTTTTTTAATAATGGAAATTTATATGTAATTTTTTCTAGTCAGAAACTTTCAGGCAAATACAGAGTTACTATGTCTGGATTATATGAGAAGAGTGTTTGGTTTTGTAAGAACCAGCCATATTGTTTGCCAAAATGTATGGAACCACACTAAAGGTATGGAATGTCCTTTGGTATTCCAGAAGACAATGAGAAGGAAAGGAGGGAGAAGGAAAGTTCTGGTTCAGTTGCTTTTGGAACTAGTGCTTCAAAATTATAGTGCGTCTAGTTTTAAACATGTCTTATATTTTCCAGAAGAGCAGGTTTTCTGCTCTATTCTACTTCTAGTCAATCCTGTTTCCCTTCAGGGTCCTGAGCTACTTCAGCATATTTGTTTTTCCAGCTCAATGTCAGATCTTTGTATTAAGAGCCACCCCAAACCCAAAGATCTCTTTGGGATTTTCACTTCGATTTCATTAAGTTTATGAAGTAACATGGGAAGAATTGACATCTTTACAAAACTAAGCCTTCCCTTCAAGGAGTGTGGTGATCATTTCTAGTTGTTCAAATATATTTTTTATGTGCCCCATTAAATTTCTGTAAATGTGCCATAGGTCAGGCCTATTTTTGATAGATCCCTAGATTTTTTAATATGTTGTTTTTTTTTACAACTACCAAGAGGGTCTTAAGTACAAAATTATATACAGACATACAAACATTCATTCAGACGTATAAATATATTATTCTTTCTGGTATATAAGAAAGCTATTAAATTTCACATGTTTGTTTGTAATGAGAAGCTGTAATAAACTCCCTTACTCCTTTTCATTGTTTCAGAATAATATCTGGATGTATATGGGAAAATAATTATATGCCAATATTTTAATCTATAGTCTTTTCTCTTACCAAATTCTTAATATTTGAATCTCATTAAATTCATTTGAGCTCTTAAAAATAAGAAATATAAAGCAGTAACTAAGAGTATAATGCTTATATTCCTAACTTTAATGGAATCATTTGAGTTTTACCATATGACGTAATGACTGTTCAAGGGCTAGTTTGGGATAAAGATTACCTCTCAAGTTTGGAAAGTGTTCTCTTCGTTGATTTTATTTGGGTCTTTCCTTTCAATCTAAAAATGGATACTTAAATTTTGTCTAATATCCTTTAAAATAAGTTACTGAAAGTCCTGATTATAATGCCTATCCTTCACTGAGAGAGGGTTGAATCTCTCCTTTCTTTGGGCCTCGCACTTACTCTGCCTGACTTACTCTGGTGGCAGTCTGTGGCCTGTGCCAGTTTAAGCCTGGCTTTTTGTTGGTTATTTTGAGATGGAATCTAATCTTGAGGACTTAGCAGAAAAGTCTCAAAATATGATCCTTCTGATCTCAGCCTCCTGAGGAGCTACCATTACAGGCAGAAGCTACCAGCACCAGTCTTCTTACATGTAGCATGTTGGCTCATGCACTGTTCTAGTCCCAGAGCAGGTGACCTAGGCCTGCTCAAACTCAGAGATTGGGGAAAAAATTCAGTCTTACTTTATATGTCCTGATTTATTTTGTGACAATACTAGAAAGCATCCTTTTAGCTGGCATTTACAGGAACATATACAGCAAGATTTTTCTTTTCTTTTTTAAATGTTTTGGGATACAGTAAGATTAAGAAGTAAAAACAAGGACTATCGCTTGTTTCCTTAACACAGGCTGGGAATGGCTATGTAGAGACAAGTATATCTGATTACATTAGAGAAGCACAATGAGGGCCTACTAAAAATGAATAACTTCCATATCTCTATTGTTCTTCTGGATCTCTTCTTTGTTGCCCCCAGATTTGCCTCCTTTTATTTCTAATTGATGATCCAAGGAGATTGAACATCAAACCCTTAGTTGTCCATATTTACTGGGTGGGGATAGAAATATGTGTCTATGTGGGGGCAGGGATGGAGGACAAGATCACTATGCATTAAAAAATTTATGTAAGTATTTATTCACTTTTTATCTTCTTAAGATTAATTGGATCATGATTGAGAGATCCTAGCTGTCTTCTTAACTCCTTTCCAATGGGTCTCTACTTCCCAGTATCTTTCTTCCTCAAGTTATTCTCTTACTACCTGAGGAGAGTCCATCATTTTAGTACTGAGTACTAAAATTTATCAGAAAAAACTCTGCTCAGTGGTGATATTATGTAGTAGTATTTTAGCCTGTCATTCCTGATACACTTCCTTTTAGGTGAGGTGCTGTGAATTGAGTGTGACCATATGCATGGTTTGTGCAAAACAATTCATGGTACAAGTAATGGTTTTGCTTTTCTTTTGAAATTTTCCCCAGTTGCAAACTACTAGATACAATAAATGCTCTGCAACTAGTTCCTACTTTGTGTCCCTGCTCTAGAAGCTGTTGAGCTCTGTTCAGTTTGACTTCTGGATTTTTTGAGTCTCCTTATGGGTCCCTGTTCAATGCAGTAAGCAGTATTTGTTGACTCTCAATCTCTCTCTTCCTCTTAATCTCTCCTGTCTCTTAATCTCTCTCAATCTCTTTTAATCTCTCTTAATCTCTCTTTTAATTTCTCCCTGTTTATCTCTCTCTCTCTCTGCTTCCTCTGTCTCTACCTCTAGAGTCAGTACCTTTGAATAGGGAACTTTAACTTAATTATATTGTTCCCATAACTTATTCTATTGGTCATTTTTTTCACATCTTATTTTCTGGGTTGAATTTGTTTTCTCACTGTTTCCCATGAAGTCTATGCTTTGCTCCAATAAAATGAAAGAAGTATCACAGATAACTCATTGCCTCCTACCTATCACAGCTTTGATTTCCCCCTTATTTCTGATGACCTTCATTTTGCCCCTTTGACTAATGATATTGCTTTCAGCTTTCTCCTCTGTAAAGCTGCACATTTTCCAATTGTATTGAAGAAGTACTTAAAAAGGAGAAATTTGAAAATTTTATATATCAATATATATCCTGTTCTTCATGGAATGTATTCATTTATTATTTATTTTAAATAATTCTATGGACTCATAGTTTTTCCATTTTATTCTATGATTATAAATTATGATGGCTATAATTCATTTCAGTGTTGAAATTTTCCCAATTTGGTTGGGGCATTCACTTAAAATGGCAGCTGTATCCTTTGGCTATGTCTCCATAGTTTCTGGTACAGGAAGATTTTCCAGACTTTTATCTTTTACCTGCTCCAGTGCTAAATCAGCCACGACAAACATCCTTTTTCATGAAGAGAATGGTGACTAATAAGCCAAAATCTATGTTGAGGTATTGCTGCTATTATTGCAGCATTGTTACTCTAAGTGTGTCTCATCAGATAGAGTTAGAGACACATACACAGACACACACAGACACATGCAGACATACACAGACATAGACATACACACAGACAAAGACACACACACACCCTGTTAATCAGTAGAACATGAAGGCAGTACTAGAATGCAGGCCTCTGACCACTGCAGGAAACAGAAGTATTTGGAAGCATTATGTTGGTGATGGAAGAAGGGAAGCCAAGGACATTCCTTGAATAATGGGAGGTATGACTTGAAAAAGAGCCAGCTTGGTTTTAGGAACAATTGTTCTCAGATGCTAAAAGCCCCAAAGGTGAACCTGGAATCCACTCGGAGACTCTACTGAGCTGGGGAATATAATTCATGATGTGGAAAGTCAGGTTGAGAAGCTGAATGCTGAAGAAAAGAACAATACTCAAGGAAAAGTTGATTTCTTAAAGGGGGTAGGCAACAGACTCAGGGAGAAGACCATGTGAAAGGGAACAAAAATTATATAGAAATACAGAAGAATACTCTGCTGTCAACAATAGATCTGAATTTGGGCAATGAAATAGTCTACTAGATATTCTACAAAGAAATCTGAGTAGTTGGAAAAATGAACTACTTGAAAAAAATTCAACTACTGCTATAACTACTGGGACTCTAGTTGTGTATATATGTGTATATGTTTCTTAATATACATGTCTGCAGTATCAGCCCTTAAGGCCCTTAGACTAGGGGTGTTTCTGGGATCTTTTATTTTTTTTTTGGTGGAACTACACTGCTTTCTTGACTTCCTGGGGAGGTGTTTCATATCAGTCCTGGATGTCCTTTTTAGAGTTGGTCCCATCTGCAAGACATCTGGCAGAAATTCTTGGAATTTTCCGTTATTAGCAAGGCATCTTGTCCTTACTTAAGACTCTTAAGACAAGTTTGATGATGATGATGATGATGTTATTGATGATGATTTTATTTTTCCCTCATTGCAAAAGTTCCTCAGTAAAGTATTTCTTTGGGAATTGAGGAGGAAAGAATCTAATATCTCCTGTCAAGTGATCAAAGGTTGCAGACATCTATTTGTTCTTTGCACAATATTTCCTTTAAAATTCTTGGATTCTAAGAAAAAATGTCACAATCAAGATATTTGAGGGAAACCTAGTACCAATGACTCATGCCTGTAATCCTAGCTACTCAAGAGGCTGAGATCTGAGGATCATGATTTAAAGCCAGCCCAAGCAGAAAAGTTTGTGAGACTATATCTCCAAATAACCAGCCAAAAGCTGGAAGTAGAGGTGTGGCTCAAGTAGTAGAGCACCAACATTGAGCAAAACAGCTAAGGGATAGTGCTCACCACACACACACACACACACACACACACACACACACACAAAGATCTTAGAGTAGATTCATTTGAAGTTTGCTCATATAATCTATCACTCAAAATGCACTGGCACAGGGCACTCCTCCCCTTGTGTGAAGAATTATTCTTTGATAACAAGTCATAAGCAAACACTGCTGCTCATTTTTCGGTTCTAGCATCTAGCCCTGGCCAATACACCTGGGATTACAAATAAGGAAGGACTTGCTTGTTTCCTCCTGAGCCTTTAGAGCAGTACTGCTGACAACTCCAATTTATACAATGTTTATGGCCTTTATTAAAAGCTCTGGGATACCTTGCTTTGTTCTGGTGACACTGTTGTGGTTAGTGTTGCATGATTAGAAATTAAATGGAGGGGATTTGACTTCAAAGCTATGGACTGAAATCCCCCCCTTTTTTTTTCTGACTTTTGTCTGATGCTATCTAAAAGCTGAAATTCTCAAAGCAGAAATGCAACTGAACACCAGAACTCTTAAAATCAAGATACATTTTTAGAAAAATCCATATTCCAAAAAAAGTAAAACAAAATCAACTTTCATCATTGTTTTACATCAAAAACTTAAGTACCAGGTTTTCTTCCTGGAAGGTATTAACTAAAGTTCTAGGGTTTTCAGGAGTTACAATCACTTAAGGTTACACCGAAAATTCACTATACCCAGAATTTAAATATCTAGTTTTGAAATTCATTCATAAAGCACCACTGTTACAAAATTTATAAACTTCATAATTTCTATTCCTTAGTTTACTCATTTAGCTAATGTAATGATATTATTTGCCTTGCCTTCACAGAACCATTTTCAGAATCCTATAAAAGAAAGGAAATCTAGGTCCTTTGTTAATTACAATTATGAACAAACCAACAGAAATATCTACACAAATGAGTAGTTTTAATTTGCTGTACTTTATATCTTAGTACATTCTCAAGATTTAAACTCTGATCCAGAGCAAATCTTAGCTTTTGAGCCTAGATCTTAATTCTGCAATTTCTTCAGTGACAGTTACCTCCCCAAATTTTGCTTTAATCACAAATCAAAAATTTAACAACCAAACAATTATAAAAGAGGTTGGGGAATATTACTATCGTTCACATAATAATAAATAATAATAAAATCACACAAATCTAAGAAATAAGCCCAAGTTTGGAAGTGATCAAGGCCAGAAGTTTACATATTTTTATTTTTAAAAAAGTCTATATGAGCACAATTTGCTCAGTGGCCCAATATATAGAAAATGTCATATATACTGAGCAAGAGGCCCAAATCTGCTCTTAATGGTGCCTTCTGCTTCCAAGAAAGAGCTCAGATTGGAAGCCACAGATCTTCCTCAGGATGTTTTATTAAGACATGGGATTCTTGTTCAAATCTTACCTTATGTGGATGCTCATATCAACAGCATATGTAGGCATCTTTGCTCTGTGGAACCATTTAGGGGTTCTAGAGCCCTTGTGTCTTGCATCTGTCAGTTTTTGGTGGACCTAGTGGGATTGGTTTTTAAAGCCTAGTTTAGAAATCCTTGATTATCACTGGGTCATATTCATGTGCTCTTCTTTCTCACCCCTTAAAGAATCAGTGTTTGCTGGTTATACCTGTAATCCCAGCACTTGGGTGTTTGAAGAAGGAGGCTCACAAGTTCAAGGAGGATCAGACCTTGTCTCAAAACAACAGACAACAACAACAACAACAACAATAACAACAGCAAAGGCTTGTGTGTCTTGCAGTTGGCATTGAACTCAGAGCCCATACTGTGGGTGTACAATGCCCTGGGCACCACTGGGAAGAATCCACTCCCTTCTCTCATCCATTCCCATCTCATCTAATTGGTGGACAACCATTAAGACCCTCTACATTTTCTCTTCAGGGCAAATATTTCCAGTGTTCTCCAGTTTCTTTTTTGCAACCCCTTTGCTGTGCTGTGACTGTCTACCAATTAAACAAATTGAATCTCCGTTCTAGTCATGCTAAGATGCGAGGTCTTTCCAAGGTGGCCAGGCCAAGGTGGCACTGCCGTCTTGAATGGATTCATGGCAGTGAAGAGTTTGGCCCCTGTTTCTTCTCTTTGTCCCTCTTGAACTCTTGATTTTTCTTCCTGGTTTGGATGCAGCACCAACGGACCTGGCTCTGAGACTTCCCAGCCTCCAGAGTGGTGAGCCAACTGAACTTCTTTTGTTTATACTTTTGCCAGTCTGTGCAAGTCTATTACAGCGACATAAAATGGAGGAATGCACTCCTGCTCAGGAGATTTCCAAACCTTCAGTTATCATTTGGGACTCAGACTTGATTGGACCCAGCACTTTGGATCTGGTTTCCTCAGTTCATGTGCAATGGAAGCATCGGTACCCATAATGCAGACATAGGCAGTTAGACAAATGACTGTAGTTCAGATTTCTTTTTACCAAAGAGCCATTGCTTATTGACTCTGGACATGATTCAATACATCACATAGCAGGCTAGGACTACTAGAGCGTGTTAGTATGGTATTCTTATTCATCTATGACATTAGGGGATACGACTATCACATGGTGCACCTGCCCAACTTGCTCTCAATAGGATTTTTTTATATGCCCACTTTATATTTGACAGATCTAAGATTTGAACCTAGCAAGCTTTGTGCTTCCTCGGTAGGAGCTCTACTACTAAGCCATGCCTCTAGCATTATTTTTTGTGCTGTATATTTTTGAGATAGGCTCTTTCTTACTGCTCAGGCATGTACCTGAGAACTTCCTTTTGACAACTCGCACCATAGCTGGGCTCCTAGGTGCGTGCCACCACATGCAGCTTCTTCTGTTGAGATGGCCCACCATAGACTTTTCTGCACAGGCTGATCTGGAACTACCATCCTGATCTCAGCCTCCCAAGTATCTAGGATTACAGGTGTGTGCTCCTGACCTGTAGTTTCTCTGCCCTTTGTAGCCTTTCTTCCTGTTTTAATTGTTGATGAACTGCCTGCCAATTTCCCTAAGGATTAGCAAGGTGGCCTGACAATATTGCTAGGACTTAGCAGTCTTTGGTGTATGGTACTCAGGAGCTAGATTTACCTGGATTTCGTTTTATCATTTCAGTTTTCATTGACCTGTAGGCCTTGCCTGTTACCAAGGCAAGACTGAATTAATGCTGGGGGAAAATTTTGCACCTGTTTAAAAAGTTTTAGCTTTTTCACAGTTATGTGATCCATCAAAAATAAATAAATCAGTATATTTTCAAATTTTCAGACCAGAGTTTTTTTCCCTTCTCACAATATAATCATCCAGTGCCCTTTTAGCACCCCAGATGGGGATATGTTGAACTAATCAAACACTGGAATTACATGAAACAGTTTAGAAGAGTCTGTGAGTATAGTAGCAGCTGAGCATGCTGTTATTGCTTATTTTTTCCAAAGGCGCACATGTGTAAAAATATTTACTCTCATTTTAAGCATTCTTTCCTGAGTCTCTGTGGAATTTGTGAGTTTTCAGACACAAAGGAAGGAAAAGAGAAGTAAACAGTTTCCACAGCAAGTCAAGCTAGAGATTCTGGAATTCCTCCCCCCACCCCCCCACCCCTGAGGGTGAAACTTGAGATTTCTTTCCTTTTTCATTTCCTTTCCCTTCTCTTCCCTTCCCTTCCCTCTCTGTTTCTGTCTCTGTCTCTCTCACTTCTTTCCTTCCTTCCCTCCCTCCTTCCTTCCTTCCTCCCTCCCTCCCTCCCTTCCTCCTTCCTTCCCTCCCTCCCCCTTCCTTCCTTCCTTCCTTCTTTCCTTCCTTCCTTTCTTTTTGTAGCAGTTAAACTATCTCCTTTTTGTAATTACCACCCATTTCTAGGATCACATTATGTGGTAATTCTAAGACCTCTAAATGGAAATTGCTGCCCTTCCTTGTTTGGGAACCTTTCAAATCCTTCTAGTTGATTTATAGCTTCTTCAGATTCTCATCTGAGTTTCATACTGCTAAAACAGTAGTATGAGTGGCCAAGGTAGATGAGATGTCCCTACATAATGAAGTCCAAGAAGGGAATGCCTGGTTACAACATTGGCTTTGCTGGAGTCCTCCTGCTGATCCCATCTCCGTCCCTCGCCTTCCTGCCAGTCCAGGAAGCAACCCAACTGAAGCAGAAGGTACTTAGTGATTTCATCTATAACAAGCAACATAATGTGAACATTTAGAATGCACATCTAGTTTTCAGGATGTCAAATCTAGAACTTCTCGCCATAACATTACAATAAATCAGAGGGAATAAAATCAGTGAAAAACAAATGTCGGGGGTAAAAATATTGAAAAAGTTTCTGAAGTTATGTTGAAACATTTTTTTGCTTGGTCGGTTATCAACAGACGGCTGCATGTCTTGAGTAATTTAAGGAAAGCCAAACTGTACTTGTGTAAAACATTACAGTTTCCTGTTTTTGGGTGGGGCTTAGGTGTCCCAGTCTGCTGCTTTCTAGTTTTTATTTTTATGAAATCAAGACTTTCATTCCATCTTTTGGCTTCTTTCTGTAAGAGGCAATGCCAGATGCCTTCCTTCTGGGAGAACTGGGCTTTAGTGTGGTGGAGGGAGTGTTCTTTGCTTATAAAGGACTCAGAGACATTGTCAACAAATGGAGACACTCAAATTTTGACATGGAATGGAAGCATGGAACAGAAGATGGATCTGTGTCTCTACACCTGGCTTAATTTAATTGAACGTTTTCTTCCTTCCTTCCTTCCTTCCTTCCTTCCTTCCTTCCTTCCTTCCTTCCTTCCTTTCTTTCTTTCTTTCTTTCTTTCTTTCTTTCTTTCTTTCTTTCTTTCTTTCTTTCTTTCTTTCTTTCTTTCTTTCCTTCTTTTCAAATAATCCAAGAGTTTAGCAGGTAGTCACCTAATCTTAAGAGAGTCCTAAGGTACAGAGGAAAAAAAAATCACTCTTAGATAGTGATCAGTGGTGGAGTAAAATAAATAGACAACGAGCTGGCACACACACACATTAGGACTATGTTGCAGGTTTTAGCTCTAGCTTTATGTACACTAGCTTTTTCCAAGTATGCACCACAGAACGATGCTATCTATCCCTATATAATAACCAAGTGCAGTAGATAAATCCACAAGTTCCATAAATTCCACCTCATATGGAGGCCTTCACCCTTCAATGATACAGACTCCTTAGCTACAGTCTAATAATGAAAAAGTATTAGCCCTCCCGAATTTACAGAAAAGGAATAAGACTGGGTATTATGGACTGGAAAATGATGTAAAGTGAAGTAAATTAGGCTCAGAGAGACAAAGGATGCATATTTTCTCTTATGTGTGGCAATTTGATCTAAATTATAATTACATATTGAAACATATGCAGGTTCATATGCATATAGCATAAACATATCAACTAAAGTATGATCCAACTTCTTTGAACAACTAACTATAGTGCAATATTATCAGGGAGCTGACACTTGTGGTGTCAAGGGAGGGGGTAAAGTGGTGTGGGATAAGTGAATAAAGAGAAGAAGTGGGTGAATGCAGTCATAATTTTCAATGTATATATGTGACAATGGAATTAGGAAACTTGAGGGATGGGTGAGGTTAAGAGCAATGAGGAAGAATGCATTGTACTCATGAACAGACATGTTGAATGCAACCCCTTTGTACAATTATTTAAAAATATTTATAAAACATTCTTTTTTCAAAAGAAAAAGAAAACTATGTCGAGGCAAGGGAAGATCATAAGTAAATTGTTGATTGTGACAATACGCTCTAAGTAAGTCCTCCTAGCTTAAAGAAGGAAAGGCCAGAGGCCTGGTTTGGTTAGAAGGCCCCCTAGTGTACAGGAGGCCATGGTGCATCCAGAAGGAGCCCGCTGTGGATGGAATATTGAAATTACCAAGACATCTAAGAGAACTTGTTGATGGGGCTGATCAGAAATATGGAAGGAAAAAAAATCTTACTAGCAGAAGGAACGTGGAAAAAATCTACGTCTGTTTTCCTCATCTATAAATTAGATTTCAGTGTTCTCAAAGATTGCAGACACTATGGGTGATATCTGAGCACACTGCTTACATAGCAGGAGCACAATCAACAGTAGCTACAAAATAAGAAAGAAACCAGTGAATAAAAATG
The DNA here is from genome assembly GCF_024711535.1 of Dipodomys merriami. NCBI lineage: Eukaryota > Metazoa > Chordata > Mammalia > Rodentia > Heteromyidae > Dipodomys > Dipodomys merriami. The sequence continues at coordinate 2,071,187 of NW_027202316.1, forward strand.
AATAGAAAGGAATTAATGGTGTCTGAGACAAGCAGAAAAGGTCAGATAAGATGATATTAGGTGGAATAAACCTCAAGATAAGGGTACAAGTGTTTTTTTTCTTTCTTGCTATTGTTTCTAACGTATTTATAAGGTGATTTTTTTTGTTACTTTGTATGTCCCTCCCCTATGGTATAACCCCTGTTTTCACTGTACTTGATGTTGGTATAATTTGGAGAGGGGAAGGGAAAAAACAAATTGTTTAAATAGGGATACAGGTGGACCCACTGCAACAATGAGATGTACAAGATGCTATGTCAAACAATCAAAAAATGAACTTTGCAACTTTGCCAGTGGGGGGGAGGGAGGGAAGTGTAGTTGTGGAGATGGGAGGGCAGGGATGGGAGGGTAAAAAGAAAGGAGGAGGCAACAATGCTTGATAAGAAATGTACTCATTACCTTGCTCATGTAATTGTAACCCCTCTGTATGGTATTTTCACAATAAAAAACTTATTAAAAAAAGAAAAGAATTAATGGGAAAGACACTGCTTAGTGTGTGTGTGTGTGTGTGTGTGTGTGTGTGTGTGTATGTGTGTGTGTGTGTGTGTGTGTGTGTGTGTGTATGTGCACATACCAAAAAAATCAGCACAAATAAAAGGTCCAGCACTAAAATTATAGATGTATTTTTAAAATACTGATGTAATCCCTTGACTATATACAAGAAATTTCTTTCCAAAAAAGGACCATGCTTGTAAAAGCCACAATCCTCAAGATTGAAGATTAATACAAAATAGAAAGTTGGAAGTGAAATAGTAAAAAATAGCCTTGGATCAATCTATAATGTGTTTGTAGAGTCTGAGAACTTCAGGAACATATTTAGTTTATTAAAAAAAATCAGTATTTCCAGGCTTTATAGGCATGATCACACATATATACACACATATATGCACATGCTATATGCATATGCATTTTTCACATTACAAAAGAATAATGACTCTACACATAAGAAAGCTGTGCCTGAATTAAAATGTGTTTTTCCCTCAATGTACAATCCTTTAAAATCTCCTCATTTTTACAAAACCCTACTGGGTTGGCACCAGAGTTGGTTGGGGAATATTTTCCTTCATCTTAAGGTTTAAATGATCTCAAATTGCTTGAAACTTAATGTGTTAATATTATTGTTGTTACTATTATTGTGCTAGAAATGGTACTGAGGGCCTTGCTCAAAAATAAGCTGTAGCTGGGCCCTGGTGGCTCATACCTATAATCCTACCTACTCAGAAGGGTGAAATTTGTGGATCATGGTTCAAAGTCAACCCTGGCAGGAAAGTCCATGAGACTCTTATCTCCAATTGACTACCAGAAAAGACGGAAGTGGAGCTGTGGCTCAAGTGGTAGAGGGCTAACCTGAAGCAAAAAAGCTCCGGGACTGTGCCTCCTCTCAGAGTTCCAGCCCTAGGACCACCAAATAAACAAAACAAAATAAACAAAAGAACCCAAGCTCTGCCTCTGACCTCTATCACAGCCCCTTGTATGAGGTTTAGAGTTCTATTTCCCTGGTTTCTATTCTGTCTTGGAAAACATGTTCATATCTAAAGTGAGTTCTGTCACTCTAGCCTTTTCAAAACTTATCACCACATTTTGATATCTACTTTGCTGTGGGTCTGTGTGTGTCCCAACTGTGGAGTCTATACTGTTCTCCTTTCTTCATCTTGCACAAGGCCACCTCAAGGAGGACTGTAAATCAGGGCTCCTTCTGATTGAACGATTGGATGATGTCATTTGAAGAACGCGCGCATCATACTGTGACTCCACAGAATGCCTAGGAAAACCAGGTTTGCCATGTGACAAGTTCAAGAGCAATGCCCTTGCCCATGGCCTTCATGTTACACAATATGAGTCTTAAGAGCAAAACCCCAGAGGATCCCAACAGTTCACCGATCTATTGTTGACTGAATGGGACTTCCACCACTTGCCATCATGGGCTTGTAACCTTGTTTTCTTAATTTTTTTCTGCTTTGTTCTTCCCCTCTTTAAAAAAATGAGTCATGTTGAGTATAAAATATAACCAGCTGTTTGTAATGTAAGAACATGGGTTATTATATTATAATGAATTCCAACACACAGAGAGGCAAGCGGTAGACATGTAGTTTTTTCTTATGATGTGGAGCCCTCCGTTCTTCTCCCTATCTTCCGTTTGTTTTCATAGTACTAAGTTATTGCTTAGACCCAATGTAAGCCATTCTCTTTCTCAGCATCAGGGGCCCTCTAAGTAAGTCTGATTTTCTTAGCCTGTGGACTTCATTTTCATTCAAGTCAGCTTTTAGAAGCATCTAAACATCTGTGGCAACAAGACCCATTGTGTTTCCTGGACCAGAAATTCCCCATCTTCTCTCTGTGAGTAGGGTGATTTCTTCTGCTGGGTCAATTCCAATGTATGTATGTGTTATCCTGAAGTGCTTATTAATGATGGGCAAAACAATCATATTTATTTACCATGTGATTTTTTTCAGAGAATAGTTGAGAAGGAAAAGTAAGAGATACTCCGTAAAGTTCTACTTCCTGGAAGATAGCGAGATGGACAACACTCAGGTTAACTTACTGGCCCATTCTTTGGATTAATACCATCTCTGTTTTTTGAGTGAGGAAGGGAAAGGCTCAACGGATGAATCACTCAGAGAGATGGACACTGGAACCCAGTCTTTCATGCCCACCAAGGCTGGTCGTTGCATAGTTGAGGGGCTCCCATAGCATCCTTCAAAACCAGACTCAAACTTGCTTTGTGGCAAACTTGTTTTCCTTCAACCCCCTTGAGGAAATCCCTAAGGTTTTCCTTTCCTTCTATTAATTTCTCAGCATGCAAGAGACAAGGGGTGGGTGCTGCCAGTGAAGATTTCGAGAATGAACCGGAGGAGACCCTAGCTGCAAACAGATTGCCCAGACTCTTCTAGGGCTGTCTGGATCCTCAGAGCCCAGGACAATCTGCAAAGGGGAGGGCAGAGACCTCGACCTGATCCTCAGGTCCTCAGATGACCTCAGCAATAGTCATTTGCAAAACAAGTTAGGCCAAGTCCCTAGTGTCTGAAACTCCTTATTAAGTAGTGAGAAAGTCCCTGAGCTCTGTCTTCCTGTATCCTCATCTGTTACGAAGGAAAAGAGATCTCATTAGCTGAGAGAACTGCGACTTACCCAGTGTGTGCTGACATGCTGCTAGAAACAAGACAAGAACTCGTGTGAGTGCTAATTGTCTTCCTCCCCATTGCTACTACATTCTTATTTCACTGAGGAAGTCTTAGGAAGAGAGAGAGAAAGAGAGAGAGACAGAGACAGAGAGAGGGAGAGTCACAGAGATTAAGAGAGGAGAGAGGATAATAAATAGCTCCTGTGAACTGTTAATTTCTTCCTTCCCTTACAAATGATCACTACTACATTTTCATCTTACTGAAATGGTTCTAAGGGAAGAGAGACAAATAAATGATGGGAGGAGAGGCATTTACAAACAAAATGAAGGAATTATTATTATTTTCATTCAGAGGATGGTGCTGATCCAAGTGAGATGATTGCTCCAAGATCTTACTTTGGTCCTTCCTAGTCCTGCAGAGAGGAGAGGTCAAATCTTTCCTCCCTGCAGAGTACAGTAGGGCTGAGTGGGGAAAGATCTCCCCAGGGAGGGGCAGGCCCACCACATGACACTTACTAGGCTTCTTGCAGGGGAGAGAACCTGTGAATGTAGACCTTTTCTAACACAGTAGCCAATGGCCATTCTTCAGGGTGGATGGGCCACGGTCAGAGTGATGTAGGCTGGGAATTCTGGAATCTCGGTGTCTGCACAGCTAAGACAGTGCACCCAAAATGGTTCTGTTGGCATGATGCAGGGCTTTGAGGGAACCCTTCTCCCTCTGGCACAGATTCGGGAAGAAGCCTATAGACCCTGGACTGCCTTGCTCCATCCAAGAGGTGGGACTGTGCATGCCGGGTGAGTGGTAGAGCAGAGCCCTGGTGCAAGTGGGAAGCGGGAAGTGAGAAGGAGCAGCTGTTCTCAGATGGAAGGAGGCTGCAGCTCCCAGACAACCCCAGGCCCATCACCTCTTCCTGCCAGGTCACCACCCAGTGCCCTATGGTTTCTGGAAGGGACAGAGAGTGGTTAGTGCTACAAGGCGGAGCGCATGCAATTTGCTAGAATTCCTTTGAGGAGACACCTTGTTTTGAGCAAGCTCTTTACTGAGAGTTTATAAGACAGGTCTGTTAGAAATAAGGTCACATTAATGATACCTCCCCAAAGAGCTCTGAGGAGTGTCAGGTACTACAGAAGGCAATGCTCTTCACCTGCTCTTGATCAGTTTTGTCCTCTCTATCATCATTTTTGTCATCCTCAACTACCACCAGGTGCCCCAGATTTCTATGTTCCCTTCCAACTTTCCATCGTAATATGCCAACGGTGACTCCGTTCCTGTTTTCTTTTAAAATCCATTCAAATTATAAATAGTTCATGGACAAGCCATGAACTATTTCAAATATGATACATAAGACAGAAACTCTTAATCTCTAATGTTGTCTCCTCCTTATCTTATGGAAGTGAGCTTGATTTTATAGTTAGTGTAGACTTTTCAGAGAATGCGTTCAGAAGACACTTCTATAAATATAGCTTATACCTGTAATCCCAAGAACTCAGGAGGCTGAGATCTGAAGATTGTGGTTCCAAGAAATACTGGGCAGAGAAATCCAAGAGACTCTTATCTTTAATTAACCAGTAAAAAGCTGGAGGTGGAAGTGTGGCTGCAGTGGTAGAACACCAGCCTTAAATGAAAAAGCTGAATGAGAGAGCATAGCCCCGTGTTTAAGTCCAAAAGTACAAAAAGTACAAGTACAAAAAAAACACACTGATAAGAGCATGCATGCGCACACGCGTGCACGCGCACACACACACACACACACACACACACACACACACACACACACACACACACACACACACACACCTCTCTCTCTCTCTCCCCATCCAACCCTAGCTGTAGTTTATAGTGTTGTTTCTCCTGATTCTTCTTTTTAATAAATATTATGTCCTGAGCTATCATTCTATACATACCCTATTTTTTCAATCAATAATAAGTTTGGGAGCTATTTCCATATTAACAAAAATAGATCTACTTCATTTCCTTAAATTGCTGTGGAGTAGGCCGCAGAATGGATATAATATAATTTAACTCCACATTGCACTGCTGACAGAGATTTATATTGCTTCAACTACTTTCTTCCCGATTACAAGTTACACTGCCAAAGAATGGCTGTGCCCACTTGGATGTATGCTTCTTTTGAGAAATGCTGTACAACACAGGAAATTTTGAACCACATAGAAAAACATAAATGCACAACAGAGACAAACAGTTACTTACGATCTATAAGTGCAGTTCTGAATGCTAATCCAGGTACTTGAAAGAACTTTTTACAGAGATCAATCAGGAAGAGGCAAAAACAACCATGAAAACAAGCAGAGTGTAAATACATAATGGTTAGTTAATATATAGGAAAGAAAGGCTCTAGCCAATGGGGAAACACAAAGGGTAAGAGTCTATGTTCCATACAGTGACTGAGGGATGTGAAATTATCTGGTTGCATCAACTGTGGGTAACGGTACAAAAGGGAAGTCTTCAGGTCATTGCTGGGAGGAGCAAAATTAGCCCCCCTAGGAGGTTTGCACACTACTCACACACCAGTTCCCCAGCTATACCGCACGGTTGTCTGGCTGGAAATTTGAGGCTTTTGCAAACGCCCTTTTTCCAGGCTCAGCCTTTGCACTGTGGGAAGAGGAAACACGAGTCTCAATTAGCCTGGAGGCAAATACCAACTACCCAAATACCAAATGCCTGTGTTCCCCACAACCCAGCCACAGAGGACACCTACCTTCCTTCCTCTGAATGGAGAATTTTTCTCCAGCTCCGTTCAGGTTCACATTATATTCTAGTTTCTGTCTCGTTTCATTAAAACTTCCTCGTGACACGTTGAAGACAGACAGTATGAGTTCAGTCTCATTGTGTGACTTCAGTGCCTGGTTGGACTTGGTTCCCTTTCCTCCTGTCTTTCAGCAGGGCAGTGAGTCCCTGCTCACAGTGGAAGAGACACGTGAAACACAGAATGTTGAGACAAGGAAAAGGCAGAAAGGTCTTGCTCTGAGTAAGAGCTCAACAGAGAAAGCCATATTAGCTGAACTCTGTCTGGAACAGTTTTGGGTTATTCTCTAGGGTCCTCTTGAGTTTTAACCCCCCGCCTCCCCAATAAAGCAATACCAGTGATCTCCAGGGATGGCACTCAGCCCAATGGGCTGGTGGTCAGGTGGATTTCAGCCAATGTAGGCATATTACCAATGTTCATTTCTGCCACCACATTGCAGCTTGCTCTAGGTCATTATAGCTTATGTTGTACATGTGTGGAACCAAGAAACACAAAACAGGACTAGTGAATCCTATACTAGCCACTTAAATATTCAAGGTATACACCAGTCACTTAAACACCTAAGGTGTCCACTAAGTGCACATTTGAGGAATGGTAGGAAGAGAAGGCACGGTGTATAAAATGTATGAAGAGAAAAAGATCACTTGGTGTAAGGAATGTGGACCCCTAAAGAGGGGGGGGGAGGAGGAAGATGCTAGAGAGAAGGGGAAGAGGAGAAATGGATGAGGAGAGGGAGAAGAGAGGGAGATAAAAAGAGAGAAGGAGGAGAAGTTATAAGAAATGGTAGGAAACAAGGTCCGGGACTTTGAGCAGGGCAGGAGAAGCTGATATTTTATAAACACTAACTGTGTGCCAGGCTTTCTCTAGTTCCTAAAGGGACATTTAACCTTACCAGGATTCTGGGCTCACACTTGCCAAACTCATTGTGTGTTTGCCTCAATTTTCATTTTAATGAAAAGCTAAACTCATCTCTGGTGTGAACATTATAAAATGCTTCACACTGAAATCTTTTTTTTTTTTCTGAACTCTTAGGTGAAGGACTGCATATTTCACATGAATCAGGGACATGAAGAGTTAAGCAGACAGGTGACAGAGACAGGAAGCGTCTGGGCCCCACAGTCACTTGAGCCAGCGTGCAGTTACTGATGGACAAGGTAGGTGGGAAATGTCAGAAGAATGAGGAAAGAGAGTACAGAGAACTTAGGGACAAGAGCAATGTGAAAATCAAAGTGCCTGGAATCCTAAAGATGTTTCCAGAAAGAAGGAAATAAAACTAATCCCTAACACACACACACACACACACACACACACACACACACACACACACACACTTAAAAAAAAGACAAGGAAGTGAAGAGCCTGCTGGGAGAGAAAGTAGCAGTGTGATTTGGGGTCCTCTCACAAAGACACCTGCTAAACTTATCCTTTCTCAGCCCAGATAAAGGTGATGTTCACTTAATAAGAACCCAGTGGTGGGTAATTTCATAAATTTAGTTGCATCCACAAAGGGAAGGAGTTCAGTAGATGAATCCCAGCATGTTCCTTAGCCAATGGTACAGTGCAGCACTGTAACATGGAATTTTCTAGAAGGCCTTGCCTTAGCCAATGGTACAGTGCAGCACTGTAACATGGAATTTTCTAGAAGGCCTTAATCTCCAGTAGTCAATGGTCCCTATGTATTTGCCTGGTTTACTTGAAGAGCCAATACTGGCAACATTCAAATAAAGCAAGAGTGGCAGGAGAAATACATCTCCTTCCAGGTGTGTGCCCTTATAGCCCTTCTCCTTTGGATTTTACAAGGAGGAGTTGTACACTTTTCTGAACTCCTCAATCGGGCTCTCTTTGCTCTTTCTTCTAAAGCTCCACATGGGCAGGCTCTGCTCAGTGTTCACATTGCTGGGAATTGTTCGATGGATGAAAGTTCCCAGGACAAAGTTTCATGGTTTATGTAAACAAAACCTCGTTTCTATTATTTTCCTTTTACCCTTGAGCAATGAAGCTGGAAACACAAACGTGAATTTTATTTGTGATGACTTTACATATCCCTCTGACCCGGACCTCATTCTCTTTGGGATCAGCAGAGCCATAGCTGTCATGTCAGAGTAACTTTGTTACCTCCTGCACTCTGGTATGATTAATTCATTTATTAGCTTGATAAAATGCAATGTTTGATTGCACAAGGCCCAAAGTCTTGGTCCTGAATGAACATGCTGTCTCAAACAAAATTCTGGATGACCTTTGCCGATGGAAAGAGCTTTGCCCTCACTTCTCCATACAGACCTTGCTGAGAGCTGTTCTGGGGTGGGGGAGAGTGGGGGAGAGGGCAATCTGGATCCCAAAGATAGATAATCCACAAAGAGCAAGAACCCACGAGAAGGGGAGATGAGCAACAAGGAGGCTGTGAAGATGATCTGAAGAGAGGAATGTGAGAAGACTCCAAACAGGCTTGTTTTTAGTCTTAATACTTGAAGATGTCTGCAGATCTTCTTGCAATAACCTGGAACTAATTGGAATTAAACTGCCAGCAGAAATAAGAAACATTGAATGGTTCAAGGATGACATAAATAATTTAAAGAGAAAAATGTTACCTCATCCTCATTCCCCCTCAATCTTAACTCTTTATCTGACTTACCATCAAAGAGTTGCTCACATGCAGGATCTCAAAAGGTCAAAGACACAGAAACAGCAAGTGGATGTTACCATGGAGACACAGAGATGCTTCGGGTCATAGGTGACTGTGGGAAATCTATTGTACAGCAAGGTGGCTCAGTGGTCTGTCATATATCGAAATTTGTTAAAACCATAGACCTTAAGTATTCTCAACACAAATGCACACTCATGCTAGCTGTGTAATAACATATTAATTAACCGTATCACAGCAAATGTACAAATACCACACTGATACCTTGAAAATATATAAACCATTTTTTTGCCAATTATTCATCAATAAAGCTTGGAGGAGGAGAAAAAAAATCAAATGTAAGCAGGAGTGGTATAGGAAACAGAGTTTAAAGATTCAGGTCCAGGCTCTTGCATGTGAGAATAGATTCAGACTATTGTAATGAAAGGAGTTCCCGGCATGCTATGCCTTTAACAAGTATGGTTCTGTGAGGACATGGATTTGCCTGGTCCACTAAAACATTCCATTCAAATTCCTCAGCTTGGTTTGGTTCCATCCTCACCTCAGATCTCTCTTTCTCTCTGATTATTTGCTTCCTTCTCGGGAAATTCTGATTAAAAACTGACACTTGGGACTTGGAATGGAGAAATAACTAACAGTGACATTTCCACCACAATCAATATGTGGACCAAAACTTTTTGTTGACACTCTCTTCATATTGCCCAGTTACGATGGCAAGATGTGTCACAGACATATGACATCAGATGATAAGCATCTAGTCTCTTTGTGTGACAATCACATGCACGTGATAGGCTGACATTCTGGTGTCTAATCTCACCTCTGCCCAAAACAAATAATATTTTACACATCAGGTGGTATGGAGTGGACCCAGAGCATGGAAAATTCTCTGAAGTAAGAAATCCCATTCTGCTAGATTTTTCAGATACAACTTGACTCTTCCAACAATCCTGGGAGCAGAAATGTCAACGTTTCTGCTATGTTAAGGGATGGGAATTCTGTGTATGAGCCTCTGTGCTCAGCAGCTCACATGGTTTTCTATAACATTATGATGAATTTTTTCTATAACATTATGATATGCCAAGAGCTTGTATCTAAAGAGCCTTCTTCGCGTGCCAGACACTGCAGGAATATGCTTATGTACACAATTCATAATTGTTATGAAAGAAAATCATGTCTCTGCCCCACTGTACAAGAGGGAACAGGGACTCCACAATGATCACAATGATGCCACCAAAAACTGGTCTTTCTCTAGACACTATCTGCTTACTGACTCTCCCAGTTAAAGGACTAGTTTTTTCTTTCCTGTTTTTGAGCCTCCTCCTCTTCCTTCTCCTTCTTCCTCTTCCTTTCTTCCTCTTCCTCTTCTTGCTTCTCTTCCTCTTCCTTTTCTTTTCTTCTCTTCCTCTCCCTCTTCCTTTTCCTCTGTTTTTCTCCTTCCCTCCTCTTCCTCCCTTCCTCTTCCTCTTCTTATTTCTCTTCCTCTTCTTTCTCCCTCTCTTCCTTCTACTCTTCTTTCCCTTCCTTTTCCTCTTCCTCTTCTACTCTTTTTCTTCCTCCTCCTCTTCCTTCTCCTTCTTACTCTCCCTTTCTTCCTCTTCCTCTTCTTGCTTCTCTTCCTCTTCCTTTTCCTTTCTTCTCTTCCTCTCCCTCTTCCTTTTCCTCTGTTTTTCTCCTTCCCTCCTCTTCCTCCCTTCCCCTTCCTCTTCTTATTTCTCTTCCTCTTCTTTCTCCCTCTCTTCCTTCTACTCTTCTTTCCCTTCCTTTTCCTCTTCCTCTTCTACTCTTTTTCTTCCTCCTCCTCTTCCTTCTCCTTCTTACTCTCCCTTTCTTCCTCTTCCTCTTCTTGCTTCTCTTCCTCTTCCTTTTCATTTCTTCTCTTCCTCTCCCTCTTCCTTTTCCTCTTTTTTCTCCTTCCCTCTTCTTTCTCCCTTCCTCTTCCTCTTCTTATTTCTCTTCCTCTTATTTCTCCCTCTCTTCCTTCTTCTCTTCTTTCCCTTCCTTTTCCTCTTCCTCTTCTCCTCTTTTTCTTCCTCTTCCTCTTCCTCCTCCTTTCCCTCTATTTCCTGCTTTTCGTTCAGCATCCTTGGTTATACAGTAGTACTATTGAAATCAGTAGGTTGCAGTCCCCTAATTGGCTGAGCCATTCCCTCCAGGAGTGACCATTGCATGTAAGTGCATCCCACTATGCCTGAGTGTGTCAGAGTTCGCTGGAACTGGGAGGGAAAGACAATACCAGTGCATCACTTGTCACATGAAACATCTCCATGCAGACTGACGAATGCAAATCCCAACACTTTAAATAAGGTACAAAGCTGTTAGTTTTTGCCTGGAATTGATTGGGGCTGAGCCAGGAATTTACCCTTGCTTTGGTAATGGAATTTCTGATCTTATTGTTGTTATTTTTTGTTTGTTTGTTTCAGAGAAGTTAAATATTTATACTCACTTGAAAACTCTTCTGAATCTTTTGTCATCTTTAAAAGCCTTGGCTCATGCTGGCTTGGACTTTTCATTTATACTATAGTCTTCAAATACAACTCACAATGTGACGCATGCTCAAGTGAACACTGGGTACCTAGCTAAGATTTCTGTGGCCATGACACATCTTCCTGGTCAGCAACTCACTTGTCTCCATGGCCAAGGAGGAAGCGCTGTCCCTGCTCAGAGACAGAAAATTTGACAGTTGAAGGGATTGCCAAGAGTCCACTTTCATAGGTAAGGAAATGGAGCTCAGGCTGGCCTGCCACTTGTGATCCTCCAGTGCAGCTTCCCTACTGTTGGAATTACAGGCACACATCACCGTGTCCAAATCTTGCCATTGATAATATTCCTTAGGATACCATTGTAGTAGGTACAAAATGATATGGCAGGATGGGCCTGATTTGCATGTCCCTGATGATTAGTGATATTGAACATGTAGTTAGACATATATTTATACCTGCATTGGTCATTATGATCCCTGGATCTCTGTACCCATGAAGACCTATTTCCACTTGGCCATGGAGAATTGGTTTTAGTCTTATTGCTCTTGAAGCCATAGTCTATCTCTCCTGTAAGTTATTTCACCTCTGTGCATCTGGGAACATCTGTTTAGCATGAACTCACAGTGACTGAAGTTTATAGGCCTGAATCCTGCTGCTCCCATGTATTCTGCTGGTCCTTCCAGAGGTCTAGGCTAAGGAAGACACTCCCCCCCCAACTCCCCCAGATTCTTCACTCCCTGTGCCAGGAGGTCCTCTCAAGACTAAGACCAGGGCTGGGAAGCAGGTTCAGTGGGAGCAGCATACACATCACATTGGACCAGTGTACTTTGTTCTCCATGTGTTTCCCAGAGTCTGCGATCCTGTGTCTCTGCACGATCTCCCAGGACCCTGATCCTCAGAACAGGAGCCAGGCAGGACACATGGTGGTGACATTCTCATGGAGACCCGCCATTGTGTCATTTCTTCTTTCAAAAGCCAGTTCTTGAACCACTCCTCTCTGGAGACCAGGCACAGCTATGGCCTCCGGTGACCAGGCCCGGTCCACTTGCTGGGCGGGGCTCCTCACCCACTGAGCAGCTGCGAGGTCTGCACATCTGTTGCTCTGCCCTTTCCCCAGGGCCCTCCAGCAGCAGCTGGTTACTCCTTGGCCCCAGGCACAGCCAGGCCTTCCCCAGGCCCAGGAGAGGGTCTGGCTCTGCAGGAGCAGAAGCCAGGAGAGAACAAGACTGAGTCGCTCCCATTTAGACTTGTTTTTCTTTACTTTGTGGCTGTTTAGAGGAGAAAAACCTTCAGCTTACTTGCTTAGGTCTTCTAGATCACAGACTAGAGAAAAAGAAAGTCATTCTGTTTCCTTTGTTTGCAAACTTGGTTGCAAACCCAGCTTTATTGACAGAGATGTGTTCTTGCTAGCTTCATTTCCTGGGTCACCAGTCCTCTTGATCTTTGTCACCGGAGTAGCCGGGATTATAGATGTGGACACCACACTCAGCCCAAAGTTTATATCCTGCAAATACATACAACTGGGCACTTTTATAAAAAGCAAACTTTAGGCCTCTGTCTTTGAATTGATAAAAGCTACTTACATTTGTCATAGATGCTATTTATCACTTCAGCTTTATCTTATGTTTGGTGGTTATGATTTTCCCCTTGCATTATTTGTTTTTTGTAACTTTCTGACTCCTGGTTGAAATTTTCATTTCCGTGTTACCCCTGTCAGTTCCTTCTAACACATTGTGCTTGGTGAACTTTGGTATCTAAAATATACTTAATTTCTGTTCTTTTGTGAATGATAGTTTCCCATACACTATGTTATATAAGATTATAACTATGTTTTCCCTTAATATATCTGAGTGTTCTTTCATCCTAGGCTATGTATTACTTTCATATATCACATAATCACAGATGGCCATATTACATATGATATCAAGTGATATTACTATCTATGTGACCTGACATATGACTTTGTTATTTCCTTGTACATCATTCCAATGTATTCTAATTTTGAAAATATTTTAAATGCTTATTTGAATATCTCATTCAAAGTATTTAAGTATCAGTTTTAAATATTTGAATTTTTAAATATTCTTCTGAAGGAATTGGTATTCAGATACTAAAACAATGTTATTTAAAATTTTAAATATTGTGTTTATTGCAAACCATGGGACCTATATTTCTTCGGGTCTGGCTTACTTAATATGATTTTTTTTTCAAATCTTTCCATTTCCTTACAAATAGGGCAGTGTCATTCTTTCTGAAGGAAGCATAGATTTCCATTGTATATATCTATATCTATCTAGCTAGATATATATCTATCTAGCTATAGTTAGATAGATATCTACCACATTTTCTTGATCGATTCATCTACTGAGGGACATCTGGGTCGGTACCATATCTTAGCAATGGTGAATAATGCTGCGATAAACATAGTTGTGCTGGTAGTTTTAGTATGGCTTTGGTTGTGATCATTTGGGTAAATGCCCAGAAATGGGATTGTTGGGTCATAGGGGAGCTCTATGTGTAGTCTTTTCATGTGATTATGTTGATAAGTAGTAGATAGGTTCTCATGGTTGCATGGATAAGTGGTAGATACTACATGAGTACGTAGCACATAGTTCCCGAAGTTGGATGTGAGGCTCAGGCTGTGCCCATTAGTAGAAGTCTGCTTTCCTCTAATGGCTGACCCATGGTGGCTTCAGTCTAACTGGGCACAGTTGAGAGCAGTCCCTGGCAAGCATGGGGGACATAGCCCAGAGAAGGGCAAGTGAGGAGTGGGTGACTGAAGAGATATGGGAAGGGTGCAAGCTCTTACCGTTGTGAACAAACATCTTCTGTTACTGCACTTCTAGCATTGGCCTTGCTCTTTTATCTTCCTCAAAGGAAACATTAAAATGTAGACAGCCAGGTGTTGGTGGCTTGTGCCTGTAATCCTAGCAACTCAGGAGGCTGAAATCTGAGGATTGAGGTTTGAAGCCAGCCCAAGCAGGAAAGTCTGTGAGACTCTTATCTCCAATTAACCACCAGAAAACTGGAAGTGGCACTTGTGGCTCAAAGTGGTAGAGCACTAGACTTGAGCAGAAGAGCTCAGGAACAGTGCCCAGGCCCAGAGTTCAAACCTCACAACTGACCAAAGAAAAGAAAAGACAAAAACACCAAACAATACCATTGTTTCAGAGAAATCTAGTTTGCATTTCTGGTAGCTAGAATGTGCATAAAAAGCTACAAGTAAACACACTGGATGGTTTAAAAAAATACACGGGCACATGATAGATGAACACATTTCTAGTCATTCACACACAGAGATCAAAGGACACTCTTAGGAGAGAAAAACACAGAGGTGCAATACCTCTAGTCATATAAAATAATATTTATCAAAATGAATTCCAGGAAATGAAACAAGGTGTTTTTTGCTTTGTTGCTATTTTTGTTTCCTTTTCTTTCTGCCTTGTTTGTTTGTTCATCTTTCTTTGTGAGGGCAAGGGGGGCACACAAATGGAGAGACCAAGGGTGAAGGAATATAGCAGTGGGACTCACTAGACACTATGTTGAAAATGAGCTCTACAACTTGTGGTTGGGGACCAGAGGGGAAAAGTGGGAGAAAGCAAGGGAAAGGGTGACATTGTCCAAAAAATAAATGGACTCTTTACCCGACTTACATAACTATAACTCCTCTGTGTATCACTTTTATAATAGCAATAACACAACAAGAAAAACAAACACCAGACATTCAATTTTTGAAGCTGAGAAGCCCAGGATCAAAGCATTGGCTTATTTAGATATGCTGAAGACCCACTGTCCTGGTTCACCAATGGCACCTTCTGCTGCCTAGTACATGGTAGAAAAGAGCAAGAGATCCCTCTGGACCATATTGTATAAATAAATTAGACTCTGCCCTTTTACCTAATCATCTCTCAAAGGTCCTGTCTCCTCATACTTTGGAGGATGGGTAGGGAGGTCAACATACGAATTCTGTGAAGATCTCAACTCTGGGCTTGGGTGCTGACCCTCAGCTCTTCAGCTCAAGGCTAGCATTCTACCACTTTAGCTACTGCGCCATTTCCGTTTTTCTGGTGGTTAATTGAGATAAGAGTCTCACGGGACATTCCTGCCCACACTGGCTTTGAACCATGATCCTCAGAACTCAACCTCGTGAGTAGCTAGGATTACAGGTGTGAGCCATAGGCACCTGGCTAGATGGTCCTTCTTCAAAGGGTATGTCTATCACCTGTCTCAATCCTTTCTGATAATCTATGGGAAACTTTCCCTGGAAACCAAAGAAGAACCCTGCTGGAGATGCAGATACATTGAGATTTGTCAGATGGAGCAAAAAGTTACGTTACCTCTTCAAAGCTGCTTCTTCACATGTAAAGTGGAGATGCTGAGATCAGCCTAACTGTGTGTGGAAGGGCTGACACTCAATGTGAAATGTCACCCTTAACATGTTGGTTCAAAAAGAATCAGCTACTAAAAATGGACATTGACAAACAGATTAAAAAATCCATACAAAGTCTATTCCCCAAAGAATACAATTACTTTTCCAACTTCCACAAACCAAAATAAGGGATTAGACTCTGATAACAAAGCGAGAAATTCCTATCAATCCAGCCATTGTAAAAAATGGGATTATCAAAGACGCCAGTGGCTAATGCCTATAATCCTAGCTACTTGAGAGGCTGTGAGTAAAAGGATTGAGGTTTAAGGCCAATCCAGGCAGAAAAGTTTTTCAGACCTTTTCTTCTAACCAGAGTTTGGCACAGTGGTCCATACCTGACCTCCTAAGCCATACCCGGTGGTCCTAAGGCTGAGATCAGGAGGTTGATTGGGAAGCAGGCCAATCTGGCTGAAACAGCCATGGGAGTCCATCTCCACAGACAGAGCTGGGTATAGCCATACACACTTCTGATCCCAGCATTGCCAGAAAACCTAAAAGTATGGGGATCACTGCCAGGCACATACATGGGCAGATAGGGAGACACTATCTCAAGATAAACTACCAACTACGGGTTGGGATGGTCTGATGCAGCCTAGCAATAGGCTCTGAGTTCAAATTCCAATGCCACCAAGAAAGATTCCCAGGTTATTTAATGTTTAAGACAGAATTGGAGCAGGCTGTCAGTGGCTCATGCCTGTAATCCTAGCTATTTAGGAAGCAGAGATCTGAGGATCTAGGCTCAAAGCCAGCCTGAGCGAGAAACCCCATGAGACTCTTATCTCCAATAAACCACTCAGAAAACCAGAAGTGGCACTGTGGCTCAAGTGGTAGAGCACTAGCCTTAAGCTGAAGAGCTGAGGGACAGTGCTCAGGCCCAGAGTTCAAGCCCCACGACTGACAAAAAAAAAAAAAAGGCGAGATTGGGTTCTTGCCTCTTGGCCAACATTTGTGGATTATAGCTTTGGGCAAAGGGACCCTGCCGCTTCATTTGGGTGACATCTAAGAGGTCAGCAGAGCCAGTGTAAGGCTCAGGAGGACGGACAGCAAGACAAGGGGCTCATACTCAGAAGTAGGTGGGAAAGGTCCAGTGTCTTAAATAAGGGGTGGCAAATGGGTCAGCGATGCTAGCACTGGTGCTATCAGGAGGAAGTAGTGCACCATCTTCTCTGCTTCCTCTCCTGGACCCAGGGTTTCACATCTCAGCACCATGGAGAGCCTCCAGCACCCATCACTGAGTTGTTTCTATCACAAATGTATATGAACATCACATGGTCTCTGTTTCTCACACATGCATGCGGGCACATACACACATGTACCTGTGTCCCTTGGCCTGGTCAGGTTCTTTCCCATAGTGTAGATTGTAAATTGCTCCAGATGTCAACTTCAGTGAAGCCCCAGAATACTGCATGGCCAGCCCTCCCCCTACACTGGTCCAATCCAGGACCAGGCACGAGGTCTGACTGCTATCTGCTTTACAAGCATGTGCTTCTTTGCTGGGCTGGTGGCTCATGCTTGTAATCCCAGCTACTCAAGAGGTTGAATCTGAGGATTTCAGTTCAAAGCCAGATGAGGCAGACAAATTTGTGAGATTTTTAATCTTCAGTTAACCAGCAAAAAGCTGGAAGAGGAGTAGTGGCTCAAGTGGTAGAGTAGCAACCAGAAACAAAATAGCTAAGAGAGAGCCCTAAGTTCATCTTACTACCAAACACACACACACACACACACACACACACACACACACACACACACACACACATTCACTTCCTGTTTCAGAATGTCTTCTACATATAAATGCAAACAGTTCTTAATGTATTTGATAAACTTTTCTTTTGCCAACTAGAAAACAAGCCCTTTGAGGTGTGAGTGTCTTCACACTTCAAGCTATAGCCAACAGTTAGCTATGTACAATTGTATAAGTGTGTGGTCACTATTTGTCCAATAAAGGAATAAACCATTTAGCAAAGCCTTAAAAACAATCGATCTCTGAAATAGAGATGATGGTATTCATTCATACGGATGTGATAAAAATAAAATGAAGTGACTGAAAGTGCCCAGGAAAACATCACTGTGTAATTGAACTGGCCCCATGTGACCCTGGTGACCTCTTTTCCAGTATCCCTGTGCCTGTGCAGATAACCTGGCTCATGGTGACAGCGCAAAGTCTTAGTTCAAGTTTCAACTTTCTGATTTTCCTGTGTATGTGTCGGTATTGGGGATTGAACTCTGGAACTGGTGATCTTGCCTAACTTCTCTGCTCAAGACTGGTGCTTTACCATTTGAGACACACATCCATTTCTGGATTTTGCTGGTTAGTTGGAGATAAGAGTCTCACAGACTTGACTGTCCAGGCTGGTTGTATACCTCAATCCTCAGATATTACTTCCTGAGTAACTAGAATTACAGGCATGAGCCACTGGTGCCCAGCAGAGGGTGATTTTTTTAATGGCTTTAAATATTGCATTTTTCTTGATGTCTCATTTTTTAAAATGTCTAAAGAGCTATAATATGCACTTTTTGTATACTATATTTTTGTTAAAGAGTTCCTCAATAGATCCTCAGTACTTGAATCAGAGAAAGAGCTAAAGGACTGAGAAAGAATATCCTAACCTGAATGGAATTTGGAATTTAGTTCCAACAAGGGCATATCATTAAAATAAAAATGCCTACTTTATAAACTCTGATATCCTTCTTATTTTTAAATGCCCATTTCTAAGGAAGAACATAAAGAGAAAATGTGAAGTTTTGTTTGTTGTAGTTCCAATTATCACTGCTGCGTTTGAAAATCTACAGGCTTGGTATTTGTTCTACTGACTGGACATTTCTGGAATAGCACCATTATCAGGTAGATCAGATTGTTGGCAAAAGCTTTGGCACCAAAGAGACTCAACAAATACATTTCATCACAGTGACCCCGCACTAACAACTTTCTGTGGATAACCTCATGGGAATGGAAGCTGAGAATGAGCTATTTCAAGGCTGCCAATACCTTAATCTCTGTTCTGTTCGCAATGCAAACTTGCTGCTTTTAATGCTCACATTAGTAAAACAAATCTGTGGGATTTTTTTTTTACTCCACAGCCTGGGAAGGTAGAAAGGAAAATGAATAAGGAGAATCTCCTAAACACAATCCACACACACCATAGAGGGAATACAATGAAAAGGTAAAAAAAACAAAAAAACAAAAAAACACTGTCTCAGAAGAAAAGGTAAAATAAGCAAAAAAGGTGGGCAGGGGAATAACTGTAGGAAATTCACTCTCAATTATAGGAGGGCAAAAAATAACTTTTATTTGAAGCACCAACACTCGGTCCTTTGTTCAGGAAAATAGAGTAACATTCTGTAGACTTGAAGGCTCCTAAGTTATCAGGAAACTGTTTCCTGGGAATATGTTCACCCCTTCCACGCAACCCGTGTAATAGTGGCAGAATGAATAGTCCAAATAAATTCTGTAACACAGATGAGTGTTTCAAGCTTTGTTCTAACAGCTATGATATGGATGTAATGGAAAGTTCAGGAGATGTCAGATCAGCTCTGCCCCCAATTGGATGGCTTCCAAGGAGGGAGACCCTGACAATTCTTTCCAAAGCCAAGGGCTTTGTGAACTTGCCCAAATTGCAATGCCCAGCAGAGCCTAGAATAACAGTTTCCGAGGGACCCTCACTTCACCTAGAAGGTGGAATCCAGACATCGCTCTCAGATAGGTGATGTCTAGGCGTCTGCAAGGACACAAAGGCAGAGACTTGCTTATCTTGACATGCTGGTCTCCAGAGCAAGCATGGGGAGAGTTACATGGCCTTGGCTTTGCCAGTATCTGCTGTAAGTCTGTCTGTGACCCTGGGATACTTCTGTTTCTTCCGTCCAGTTCTCTTCAGTGTTGGGGGCGGGGGAGGGGGGGCGTCTATCTGGAGAGAATGGAATTCTAACTCTACGTGGCTTCCAGAACACTGGGAAAGAGGCCCTTAGTCCCCTCTCTCTGTTAGTCATTACCAAACGATGGTTCTCCACGGGCGATTTAAACATGTGGTAGCTTTGTTCTGACTATATAGAGTGAGTCCAAACCTATTGAACCATTTTTATTGTGATTTATTTGTGTTGCTTAATTGAAACAAAATGGTAGAGCCTTCTATAATAATGGTAGCAAGTCTTTCAGCTCATAATAATGTGCTTTGCTTCTCTCTCTTTTTTCTTTTATGGGGTCTGGCTATTTAAGTTCTTCTTAACTACTTGTATGTCAGGGGATGAGTTAGAGACAACTCAGAAAACTCTATAATACTCACTTCTAAATCCAGTCTGCCCAGCCTTGTTATCTGTGTCAGAACAACTTAGTAACTGTTGTCTTGATGTTTTAAAATTTAGATTTCTGAGATACATGAGGAATTCAGATGTTATCCACCAAACTAACCCTATCTTAAACAGGTGACCTCTGTCTTGTCTCATAAGACAGGTTAAAAAGAAACAAGTTGAGCAGGAACAAAGTTCCAATGTGTTATGCTAAGAACTTTTCAGACTTCTGTCCTTCTCTACAGTAGTTGTGTCTCATGAAGGGATTATACAGTGCTGGAAAACCATCAAGGAAACCATCCTGGCATGGCCAAAAGATGATGAGGATGCTCTTGTAATGATAAACAGGAGGCAGCTAATTGTTTCAGTTTTGTCACTTCAGGGGTTTGTAAATGAAAAAGAGAAATGAGAACAACTCCTATGTCTTTTGCTATAAATCTTGAATACATTTTTCCCCAAACCTTGGCACAACAAAGTGTGTCTTTATAGAATTTTTTGGAAAGCTTTCTTACTGTATGTTAAGGAAACATTTGGGTGCCAAGTACTGATGGTTCATGCCTATAATTCTAGCTACTCAGGAGGCTGAGATCTGAGGATCATGGTTGGAAGCCAGACCAGGTAGGAGAGTGAGAAAGACTCCTGTTTCCAATTAGTCATCCAAAATCCTGAAATGGAGCTATGGGTCAAGTGGTAGAATACTAGCTTTGAGCAAAAACAAAAACAAAAACAAAAACAAAAACGAAGTGATAGCGCCCATGCCCTGAGTTCAAATCCCAGTATTGTCACAAAATTAGAAAGGGAGATGAAGTCTTCTGATGACTGAGAACTTATTGAATGAGGCATTAAAATCCACCCTAGCCCAGGACTCTTTGGCAAGAAGCAATTGTAGCAATTTTATCTGACCTTCCTTGGACTCTAAAACACCTTTGCATATCTTTCATCTCCATCCTCTGGCTCCTTGTAAGAGTCAGGTGTGCAGGGTTAATGTATCTGGACACTAAATCAGATACCCAATTGAGATTTTGGGAAAACAAAGAACTATTGGCATTGGATGAAGGCCTCCTTCTCGGGCAGCTGATTGATTCTTCTACTCAGGTCTCTGTGCTGGTAAATCTCTAGCAGTTGACAAATGGAGCCTAAAATTCAAGACACTTTGCAAAGGTCAAGTCCACTTTGCTTGCACTTTCATGGAAGACGAAGCCAGGCATCTTACCTTGGAAAAGTAGCAAAGAAATACAAAAGAGAGGCTTACACATTTATCTCATGGAATTCTTTTGCCTCCTCCACAGCATTCTTGTCTTTGACACTTTTATGACTCCACCGGCCATGGAATATTCTTCTGAGGTTTGAATACTGAGATCTCAAGGCCTGAGAAAGCAGTATGTTCAGAATCTTAGAGGGGGGGGGAGAGAGAGAGAGAGAGAGAGAGAGAGAGAGAGAGAGAGAGAGAGAGAGAGAGAGAGAGAGAGAGAGAGAGAGAAGAAACAGAAAGTAGCAATAGCAGCAATCTAAACAAGGTTGGAAAGCAAGGGGTGTTGGATTAACACAAAGAAAAACATGCTACTTGCTAACTAAGCCAACTTCCAAGTGTAGAGTGCTCCAAGTTAATTTCCAAAGCTAATTGCAAGCGTCACTATTGAGATCTCTGTAGGAAAATTCAATAAAGCTGTCAAAGTATTTTAGTATTCAGTGCACTGTGGTTGGGGAGCTATCAGTTTGTTTGCTTTTGGATTAGTTTAGTCTTTTTAGTCATGTAGGTATCCTGTTTTTGTTGTGATGATTGAGCTTTCTCTGCATAAATTATAGCTATTTTTTCCATTCTTTAAGCAAATGAAACCATTATAGTTTTCTACAAATTCTATCAGAGAAAGGTCAAATAGAAAAAAATACCTATTATCTGCCTTTAACTAGCGCCTCTGTCTGTAACTACATCTCTTCAACTCTTCTCCCTCTCCTTCGCCCCTACCTCCACCCCAAAAATATTCTAGACTGGAAACACAGCAACCCATCTGCTTTTGTGGAGAGAAATGGATATTTCATGCAATAAGATTTTCTCTTAACTGAATATTCTCCATAGAGAGAAGCTATGTCTGCCTACAGGTTGTATCTGGTACACCAAATGACCAGAAAGAGCCAGATCAGAATAGTAGAGCTCAGTTTGGCTCAAGTGGTACAGTGTCTGCTTAGCAAGCACAAGGTCCTGTGTTCAAACCCCAATGCCAACAAAAATAGAAAAGAGTTTTAAACCAAAAGTTTCTAAATAGTTATAAAGTTGGAGGTTATGGAGAAAGGAGAGAGTTCTTTTAAAAAAATGGTTCACACCTGTATTCCTAGCTACTCAGGAGACTGAGAGCTGAGGCTTGTGGTTCAAAGCCAGACTGAGCAAGAAAGTCCTTGAGATGCTTATCTCCAATTAGCCACCAAAAAGCTAGAAGGGATCCAAGTAGTAGAGCTCCAGCCTTGATTGAAAATAGTCAAGGCGCAGTGCCCCACACCTTGAGTTCAAGCCCCAATATCAGCCCCAAATATCTACATTTATATACAGCTTAATATTAATTTACATATGAATTATACTTTCAAGTCTCAAACTAGACCTATCCCTCTAAAACTGTGATAAGGAAAGTTAAAATTTTTGAGAAATGTATCATTCAATATGTGTCTTCCATAGTCTCTTTATATATATATATATATATATATATATATATATATATTTAACATATATGTCTTACAAGTTAAACAGAAAATAAATCCTCTACTCTAGTGTCCAGATTCAAGCAAGGTTCAGATACTTACAGGCAGGACCTGAGATGTAGAGATTTTACAAGGAGGAAATCATAACCACTCAATTGCAGGGTCTAAACCAAAGACATGGCAATCATCAGCTACTAATTACAGTGCTGGGGAATGGTGAATGAATGTCCATTGCAGGCCAAACAATTTTAATTTTAATTTGCAAATAAAATACCAATGATTATTGAGATGGTGATATTGGAGACCATTTCAAAAAGAAACCCCTTTTCTTTTCATCATTCAGTGGCTCCCTAGGTTGTCAGTCAAGAGGCAATCTCTTGTCTTCTTGCTCTCTACCCATTACCTCTCTATCAGTGGACATCTTGAAATTCCTTAGGACATTATCTTCCCCTATCTCCCATTTTACCACTCCACAGTCCCTTCCTTCCATAGCCAGTGTGTGGTTTGAGTGGCACTATCTCCACTCCTTGCTGTGTATGTGGCCTTATGATCCACAGTTGTGTTTATCCCACATGCCGGAGTCAATATGTCATGGATAAACATAAACTCAGTCAAAGTAAGTCAAATTCAGCTGCTGCCTGTGAGTTGGTGGCTCACACCTGTAATCCTAGCTACTCAGGAGGCTGAGATCTGAAGATCCCAGTTTGAAGACAATCCTATTGAAGACAATAGGAGATTCTTATCTCCTATTAACCAGCAAAAAGCTGAAAGTAGAGGTATGGCTCAAGTTAGAGCACCAGCTTTAAGCAAAAACACCAAGCAAGAGCTGAAGGCCTTGGATTCAAGCTCCAGTATGATAACAACAACAACAACAACAATAACAACAACCTGACATAGGACTTCCTTAGGTAAGATTAGGAGGTTTTGAGAAAACTGATAATGCTATGAGCTTGTAGCTACTGGAACCCATTATTGCATTAAGAAGGAGGTAGCTGGGTGCCAGTGGCTCATGCCTATAATCTTAGTGACTCAGGAGGCTGAGATCTGAGAATCGCAGTTTGATACTAGTCCAGGCAGGAAAGTCTGTGAGACTCTTATCTCCAATAAACTACTCAGAAAAGCTGGAAGTGGCACTGTGGCTCAAGTGGTAGGGCACTAGCCTTGAGGAAAAGAAGCTCAGGGCCAGAGTCCAGAGTTCAAGCCCAATGACTAGAAAAAAAAGAAGGAAATAGCCAAACCAGGAACACTTGGATAGTTGCAGGTTACACTTTGGGGACAGAGCCAATCAAACTTGAAGAGATGTCAGATTATGGATGGAAGTGATGGGAAATAGAAAACTTATGTTGAATTTTGGCTGAAACTTGGTGTATGGAATCGCCATTCCCTGAGCTGAGAAAAGATAGACAGGAAATTGATGCTAGAGGGAATCAAATTTCCTACTCTTGTCAAGTTTGGTTTGCAATGTCTTTTAGACTCAAATACAGAGACCACTCTGGAAATTTGAGGGAAGAGCAGGGTTTAAATAGATAGATTTGGGGCCATCAGCACTTGGGTAGAAATGAAATCATTGCTTTGGAAGAAATACAGAGATTGGGCCATGCCAACATTTATATCAGTGTAAGAAAGAAGTTCTGACAAATTGAGAAGAGGTTTATAGTGGCTCCTCTGAGCTCTTGGGATAAAAATGCAAACTTCTCTACATATTAAACAATTCATAGTCTGTCCCCTTGGTATCTTTCTTATCCTGTTCTCCTACTTCTTATTTATGTATGTATGTATGTATGTATGTATGTATGTATGTATGTATGTATGTATGTATGTATGTATGTATTATTTTTGTGCTGGTTTGCAGGCTTGAACTCAGAGGTCTGGGTATTGTCCCTGAGCTCTTGTGCTCAAGTAGTGCTTCATCAACTGAGCCACGGTTCCACTTCCTGCTTTTGCCTGTTTAATTGGAGCTAACAGCCTCACAGATTTTATTGCTTAAACTGGATTTGAACCACAATCCTCTGATCCCAGCTTCCTGAGTAGCTAGAATCATGGTATGTGCTACCTGTGCCTACCCCTACCTATCCCTCTTTTTGCACCTACTTATCCCTCTCCTTGAAGCTGTCATTCCAGACACAGAAACCCCTGGTTAGCCCTTGACTTAAGAAGACTCACTTTATTCCCCAACTTCTGAAGTATCTCATCCCATTCCAATACACCTTTGGTGTTACATAGCTTAATGGAAAGTCACATCTTTTCTGACTCTTTTTTGAGGTTGGATTGGGTCACAACTTAGGTGTTTCTCTTGGTATGGTGTGATGAATGCTGGTATACGAGAAAGCTCCCTGGGATAAGGAGGTACATAATTTGCTCACCTTTGTATCTCTGGGATCCAAACCACTAAGTGAGTCCTACTAAGTTCTTAGTGCACAGTCCTGGGTGCCTATCTGACCAATGGCTTTACTTCCCCATTGCTGTTCCAGGCCCCTGCTCCCCAGAAGGCAGCCCTGGAGGGGCCTCTTAGAGCCACCACAGCACGATCACATGGAAGGCTTGCCAAAATCAAGAGGTTGATTCAGTGGGTCTAGGGTGAAACTTCTTGCTTAAGGTCTACGTGGTGAGATTTTTAGCTTAACACCTTTCTCAAGAAAATCCTTTTTTGCCATACACCCACCTGTATCCTCTGTCTACATAGGTCCTCCCCAATACTCAGAAGAAATGGTTCATGTTTGGACTAAGTGAAGGTGTGTGAAGTGAGTCTGACTTTACAGCATGGGACTGGATGAAATGTTGGTAGGTGCTATGGGGGCTTGGGGACCACAGAGAAGTGCTTAAGTGAAATACACCTGGGGTGAAAACTTCTTCAAGTTCCTCCATGTAAAACTGCACTAAAATGAAAGCTCCACCAGGCAAAGCTGGATCAATACTTCTCAGGCTGTCTAGAAGAGCCCCATGTACTAAACATCGTGCCATTTGAGTGGGCTGGCTGGATTTTAACCTGCATTACAAGCCACAGGGTGTTCCACCCTCTACAGCAGCCTCGGTTTCTTCATACACATGACCTGACCAGTTTTGGACAGGTGTTCTCAGGTGCCCTCAGCCAAGGTACAGCTCACCTGGGATAAGCCTTTCAAAGCCTCTGTCCCAGTGCTTTGCCAACATGTCTGCCGGGGACACCTGTTGGAGTCTCTAAAGTTCAAGGATCCAGTGGTTAATGTATTCCCTTGTTCTTGGACACACACCAGTAAGACTTTATAGCAGCTTCCTTGAGAATACCAGGCTCTTTTGGTGGCCAGTTTGCATCCTTGAAAGCCTTCCCCTTCTTCCCATGAGCTCCCTCTGTCCCTAGTTCCTCCTCTTAGGATTCCATTCCCAAGGAAGCTACTGTCATAGAAGCCTTTGTGTCAGCTTTTGGGGAGAGGCAGGCTCTTATAATCCACAGCAAGAAGTTGTGTTGAGAGGCAATGGGTTTGATTCAGGAACCATGAATCACCTGAGTGCATTGCAAAGTCTGACGACAGACTGACACGTGTAATGGAAGGATGGATATAATTGCTTTTTACTAACTACAGCAGAGTGGCTTGAAAGCTTTCAAACAGAACCTCTACGCAAGTTTTGAAAAATGGTTAGAAAAATCCTGCCTTCTTTTGAGATTTGTAACAAATTTACTGAGCAGTGAGAAAAGAAAATCATCCCAAATGCAGAGCAATAAAATATTCACATCCGGCTACATGTGAGGAATATTATTAATAATAAAATATTACTGATATTTACTTGGATCAAAAGTGAAAGGAGTTTCCCACTTAAGTTGTGAATAATAATAATTCTTTATGTTTATATAACTTCAAGCTTCTCAAAACATTTTGAAGATTCAGTTGAATTTCTCAGCCACTATGGGACTTGAATAAGACAGGTGTTAGCTTATTCACCTGCATGATGAAATAATTAAAGGTGAACTAGTGTACTCCCAAGAAGCCCAAAAAGATTCTAAACTAAGAAGTGAAGTAGCTTATTTAAAATTAGCAAAATTAGCCTGGTGTTGGTGGTTCAAGCCTGAAATCTTGGCTACTTAGGGAAACTGAGATCTGAAGACCTGGTTTGAAGACAGTCCATGCAGACAAATCTGAGAGAACTGTATCTCCAATTAACCAGCAAAAAGCCAGAAGTGGAGCCATGGCTCAAGTAGTAGAGCACTAGCCTTGTGTAAAAAAGCCAAGTGAGAGTGTGAGGCTGCGAGTTAAGGCCACAATATTTGCACACACAAACACCCAATCAGAAAACTAGTTGTTGTGTGCCAGAATGAAAATTCAGGTTTTGTATTTCCTAGGCTACCAATCTTTGTAATCTCCCTTCAGGATCACACTGCACTTGGGATCAAGCTCTGGCTTGATGCTCATGTACATTGCAAAGCCACGTGTCTGTTGTATGTAAAGTAGCCTGGATGCAATTGTTTCCCGGGGAATTCAAGGGATTATATCTTGCCCATTCCCCATCCACAAATAATACTGCTGTAGTTCATTACAAGCCATTAAACAGAGTGTTTAGGACTAGTAGGTGGAAGAATATGCTAAGCAAGAAAAACACAACTAAAAATCTAGAGTGAATGCTTGCCTGTCTTGAAAATTAATTTACATAGACTGGAGGTTATCTGGTTGCCTGTGATAACTTGAGCCTTGAGCCAGCTTTGTCAGTATTGTCTTTTCTAACTGGCTTATTTCCATGGCAGCCAGATCTCCCAGCCACAGGACATGCCCTCCTGCTGGCACAGGAGGGCAGAGATCCCACATGGGATGGCCAGATGTCCTCAATTAACCAGAATGACACGGGAGCTCGGCTACTGTCTGTCCAGTGTGTGCAGACATTTTGGAGGGAGTGACCTTCCAGAATAAGGTTCTTGGAGCCCTTTGAAGGGAAGACACTCAAGCCTTTCACCATTTTGGTCTCCCGAGGTTGAGGAATAAATCTTTCTGGCCAGGCTCTGGGGAATACTTGATTGTGTTTATTTGCAAGGAAATGTTTCCAGTTCTATAAAGAGCTTGCCTTTATGCTTAAGAAGAAAGGAATGATACAAGCTTACACATTTTGTAAGACTCCTAAAAGGAGACATTCCTGAAAGTTTGCCACTTGGGCTAGATTACTAAGAGATTCCAGGGAGAGAAGAGGAGAGGGAGACAGGGACAATAGGTAGGGTCCCCAAGGAGACATCATCCTCTGCACATTAGTAGCAGGAAGGAGTTCTCAGGAAGCAAGGAGGGAGCTGGGGACAGTGGCAGAAGTTCCAGGGTATGCCCACAGCGCCATTTCTTTTCTGGGCCTCCACGGGGCCCACAAGACTCTCTTGAAGTAATCATTAACTACTGTTATTCCTTCCAAAGAAGAAATGTGTTTTCTATAAGCCAGTTCTTATGAATAGGGCTGATTACAAAACTGTAAAAGTCAGACATGAATTAGTGTGCAGAGTCCCTCCAGTCCCCAAATGCCACACCAAGGCAGGGCTTTTAAGTGCAATTATAACTTCTGGAACCAGCATAACACGATGTTCTGCATTTGAAATCTGGGAAAGCATCTGCATGAATTTCTTCTTCCATTTGCTATTTACATACTTGTAAAATGTAAAAACCTGCTTTGGCATATGTCAGAAAATAAAAACCTATAAAATTCTTTTCAGAATAATGGAAGTTATATATATAGATATAGCTATATGTATACACACATATATTGCAGTATAAATATTTGTGTCAAAAGTTTGATAAGGTAAAAGCTCCCTTTTGGTGAATAGTCGCTTGTTCTTTCTTAGTATAATACTTGAAATTGCCCAGCAGTTAGAGGAGAAACTATCAATTACTCTAACTTATTAGGAAAATCTTGCCCTAATTAAATGGCAGAGTTAAAACTTGGCCTTTGCCAATCAGATTTTAACATCTTTTAGTGTCCCCATGGGTTCTGAGTGGACCATGGCATTTTCCCATGCTCAAACTCCAATGCCTCCTGCTCCCCTCCAGCTTCTTTACCAATCAGTCTTGGAACTGTGGTGGGTAATATTTTTTTCTATTTTATTTAATACAGAAGGAACACTCATTTGGCTGCTCTTTCTTCAAGGTCTCAGCTTCAAAGACTTTCTCCAGCACACCGACAGTTCAATGTGAGAGCTTCAGGTCTCTGCGCAGGGAAGGGAATTGGATTTTGATCTCCCTCCCCTCCCCTCTTTTTGAATTAGATTTCCAGGCATATACACAAGGACTCTTTACAGAGTCCAAGAGGGTTTTGTCCACCCAGAGATGGGCACGAAGCATTACCGCTTGAATGAATAGCAATGAATGGATGAGTAAACCAGAGATTTCAAAAGCCTGTGTTGAGAAACACCTCCCTGGACCTTCCCACGTAGCTGCTCTCTGAGCACGTGGCCATCATGTGCCACCTCCAGCTAGGGACCTTCTGGGTACCCAGAGAAATCAAATATGGTTCCTGTCTTTAAAAAGCTCCTTTCTTGACATAGAAAGGGTTAAGATGGCAGAGGCTGAGGGCCATCATGGCAGAGTGAGAGAAAACTCCCACAAGCCACCAGAAGAAAGAGGCCTTCCGGAGGAGGGATCTGGCCTTATCTAGGGGCAGAGGCCTTGATCTCCTCTGTTTCTGGGTCCAGGGTCTTTCGTAATAGACAGAGTCAATGTCTACTCACACTATTTTTAAAATAACCTTTCCCTTAATTGCAAGCCCAATACCTGACAGACTCACTGTAGAAACCTGACTGTGCTATTTTCCCCAGCATGTCAGTATTAATGGTGTTGATTGGGTAAAACTTGTGTCCAACCTAATGACTAAACAGCTGCCCTGTGAGATGGTCTGGTGCGAAAGCTCTGTCCATCTGTAATGGTAATGATTAACTCAATAGCATTTCGCCTGTTGAGAATGTTGACTATTGATAATAAGAGTAAAGTGAAGCCAAGAGATACCGAAAGAAGAGAGTGTGGAAGTGCAGAGATCCACTAAGTACACGTGTACACACACACACACACACACACACACACACACACACACACACACACACACGTATATGTCTTTATATCTCCTAGAATAATGTAAAACATAAGAAATGACTAAGATAAACCCAGGGATTATTTTTTCTCTTATAGTTCTTTAACAAAATAAATAATTTTGGGTAACCTCAGCTGTTTTTTTTTTTGTTGTTGTTGTTGTTGTTTAACATTTAACCACATGTCTTCATCAGTGTTCTCAGAGTGATTATGGCCAGTTCTTTCAGGATTCTTTCAGGAAGTACCACAATGATGCAGAGATTGTTTCTGCTAACTTGAGGGCTCCTAGTCCATCTATGGGCTTCTCCCCAATTCTTAGACAAATGAGCAATGTAGGCAGGATAGAGTGGTCTTATTTGTTACAGTATCAGAACTTTGGGACACTAAAGCCTAAACTTAAAATACATGAAGGACTTCTGTTTTTGAAACTGACTAAATACAAAAATGTATATCCTAGTAAATATAACGATTTCTCTTATTTAGAAAAACAAAACGCTAAAGGAACACAGAAAATTTTTCTGAAAATAACAAAGTAAATCATTGAGATCTCCCAAACTAAAATTACCATCTCCAAGTACTTAATCTTGCTGAGGCACTGAATGGTTCTGAAAATTACACTAGATCAAGCCCAAAATGGCCACACCAAATAGTTATGTGGGTGCGTGGGCAGATGGGAAGACACAGACTGAGAGAAAAATCCATCTCTACTTGACTCACAAAATAATGGAATGCCAAACTATCAGCTATAAACCAGAGAAGAACGTAGAAATAAATAAAAACAAAATAAAATGAAACCTTACAATTTTCCCCCTCCATGCACTAAGGTCACAGCAGAAGCTCAACCCAAGTGTGAGCCTCAGCATAATGGGGAGAAGAAAATAAATGGAAAATACATATTTGCTACACAGTCATGTAGCACAAGGCCATCAATAGAGACAGGCCCCAGCAGTGGAATGTCTGATAAAGGAAGGGAAGAATATCCTTCTTGTTACAAAGAGATACCCAAGTAAATTTAGAACTAGGTAGGGAGAATATCAGTCTATAAAATAAACTGAATTACACGCTCTGTAAAAAAGCCTAACACAAAGTAAGTAGGAGGTAGGAGAAGGAACGAAAGGGCAGGACAAAAGGTCACATGGAAGTAATTAGAAATAAATAAATAAATAAAAGAGGCATGTCTATATCCTTTTATTCTCAGGATATAGAATGTTCAGGAAAGAGAAATCAAGGATGACTCAGCAACTGGAGAATCGGGTTATCTTGTACTGAGATGGTAAGGCCAATGGAAAGAATACATCTGAAAAGGATTTGGGTTCATTTGGAAACATGAGTTTGAGGTGTGATTAAATAATGAAAGACACTGGGTAGGTAGTTGGATGTACATGTCTAGGAGATATGGGAGCACATAGGCATGGTTGCTGATAGTGTGAGTACATACAGAAAAGGAGGTCCATGTGCTGATTGAACCTGTCAAGATGGCAGTGTTGGGAACATGTGGAGAACCAGCAAAGGAGACTGAGCTATAGAAGTCAAAGAAAGGTAGGAAAAAACAGGTGCACAGTGTATTCTGGAGTCAAGCAAAGATAGAGTTTCAACTGTGCAAAAGGCTGTCTGTAAGAGGCCTCAGATGAGGATGACAGATGACAGTTAACATGCTGAACAGGTGGCAATTATTGGTTCCTCTGCAAAGAGACTTCAGAAAAGTGGTTGGGATGACAGCCTGAGTGGACCACATTATGGAAGGTTAGAAGAGAGGAACTTGGGGATAGCAAAGGAACATCTCTTTCAAGGAATTCTTCTAGGGGAGGAGAAACAGAAATCATGAAAAGTGAGGTCAAGATGATATATTCTTAAGGAAATGACATCCTGCTTGCATTCTCTGGGGAAATCTAGAGGAGAGGAAATGATTCCCAATTTAGGAGAGACAGGAGAAGACAGCTGGAGAAATGCCTTCGAGTAAGTGATAGATGACAGTTCCTAGGGCACAAGTGAAGAGGAGGGTCTTATCCTCAACCAACCATCTAGGGAAACCATCTCTCTAGGGAAACAAAACCTTCTCAACCCCTTGATGGCTTAGGAGTCCCCTTTGAAATTCAATCTACCATCTTTACCTTTATCGCAGGACCACCTTATGAGACATGAGGTAGGGACCACCGTCATCACCCATCCTTATTTTATTGATAAGGAAAATGAAGGCAAGAGTTGTGGAGATAGCCTAGGTTGAGAGCTAATTCTCCAATCCATTGTAGCAAGTCTATTGGTTTGAGATAAGACAAAAAATGTCACTGTGCAGCCCAAGGGAACCAGAGACTACATGCTAATAGCTAATTTAGATGATCTGTAAAAATAGATGGATATTATATTGTGTTATAAAAGTAAATGCAACACTGGTAAATTTGGGATTCTTCTCGTGAGTATCTTTTTGAGGTTGTGTCGATTTTTCCTGGTGGTAATTGGACCCAGGGGGTTTTAGTGTGCTTTAATACAATACCATTTAATAGAAAGAACTTTTTTGTATATATTTTTATTGTAAAAGTACTGTACAGAGGGATTAAATTACATGTATAAAGTAATGAGGACATTTCCTGTCGAGCATTGTTACTCTTCCTTTGTTTCCCCCCTACTATCCCTTTCCTTCCCACCTCCACAACTCCTCCCTCCCCAGCCCCTGAAGTTGTAAAGATCATTTTCAACATAGTGTCTTCTACATCTCATTGTTGCAATGGTAAACCTATATCCTTATTTCAGCATTTTGTTATTTCCCTTCCCCTCCCCAAATTAGAAAAATGTATATACAAGATGCAGGACACCGGAATCAAATACAGTGAAAACAGGGGTTATACTATGGGGGAAGAACATACAAAAGAAACAAAATAATGACATGGTACATTATAAATACATTAAAAACAACAGTAAGAAAAATAAAACCACTTATATCTCTATCTTAGGGTTCATTTCGCTTAGCATCATCTTACATGGTCATATGTACATAGCTTTTGACCATTTCTGCTTGTCCTAGACATATACTAGTTATTGCAAATAAAGGAAACCATGGGACCTATGTTTCTTTGGGCCTGGCTTACTTCACTTAATATGATTTTTTCCAAGTCCTTCCATTTTCTAACAAATGGGGCAGTGTCATTCTTTCTGATGTATATATAAGTATATATACATATATATGTATATATATCCTACATTTTCTTGATCCATTCATCTTCTGAGGGGCATCTGGGCTGGTTCCATATCTTAGCTATGGTAAATAATGCTGCAATAAACATAGTTGTGCTGGTAGCTTTAGTATAGCCTTGTTTGTGATCGTTTGGGTAAATGCCCCAAAGTGGGATTGCTGGGTCATAGGGGAGCTCTATGTGGAGTCTTTTTTTTGGGAGGGGGGGTCCAGTCATGGGGCCTGAACTCTGCGCCTGGGCTCTGTCCCTCAGCTCTTCAGCTCAAGGCTAGTGCTCTACCACTTGAGCCACAGCGCCACTTCCGGCTTTTTTTCTTTTTGCTTATGTGGTGCTGAGGAGTCAAAGCCAGGGCCTCAGGCATGCAAGGCAAGCGCTCTACCACTGAGCCACCTTCCCAGCCCTATGTGGAGTCTTTTGAGGAACCTCCATACTGCTTTCCAAAGTGGTTGGACAAGTTTACACTCCCACCAACAATTCAGTAGGGTTCTCTTTTGGCCACATCCCCTCCAGCATCTCTTGTTATTAGATTTCTTGAATACAGCCATTCTAACTGGGGTGAGGTGGAATCTCAATGTTGTTTTGATTTGCATTTCTTTTATGGCTAGAGAAGTTGAGCATTTCTTCAGGTGTCTATTGGCCATTCGTAAGTTGTTTCTTTGAGGATTTGTTTTTGGGGGATTTAGTTTTTTGAGTTCTAAGTATATTTTAGATATGAGTCCCTTGTCTGTTGTATGGTTAGTGAAGCTCTCCCAAACTGTGGGCTTTCTATTGATCTTGCTAGCTATGTCCTTTGCCATGCAGAAACTCTGCAGTTTCATGCAATCCAATTTGTTCAAACTCTCTTTAATTTGTTGTGTTTCTGGGTCTTTATTAAGAAAATTTTAGCCTATGCCAAGGAGCTCTAGAGTTTCTCCTATTCCTTCCTGTAATGTTTTCAGGGTGTTTGCTTTTACCTCAAAGTCTTTGATCAATTTGGAGTTGATTCTGGTGCAGAGTGATTTATATAAGGATCTAACTTTACTTTTCTACAGGTGTTTAACCAATTTGGCCATCACCGTTTACTGAAGAGGCTTGTCTTTTTTTCCATTCTATTTTTTAGCTCCCTTATTGAAGATTAGGTGGCTATAGGTCTGCGGGTTCATTTTTGGGTCTTCAGTTCTATTCCATTGCTCTTCAGGTCTGTTCTTGTGCCAGTACCAAGCCGTTTTGATTACTATGGCTTTGTAGTAGAGTTTGAAATTTGGTATTGATATTCTTCCAGCATTGTTCTTTCTGCTAAGGATTATTTTTGCTATTCAGAGTCTTTTATTGTTCCATATGAATTTTTGGGTTGCTTCTTCTATTTCATTGAAGAATGAGGTTGGGATATTGCTAGGTATTGTACTGAATTTGTAGATAGCCTTGGCAGTATTGCCATTTTCATGATGTTAATCCTCCCAATCCAGGAGCTTGGGAGGTTTTCCACTTCCTTAGTTCTGCTTTAATTTCCTCTTTCAGGTTTTTAAAGTTTTCATCATAGGGGTCCTTCACTTCTTTAGTTAAGTTAACTACTAGGTATTTTATTTTTTGTGGGGCTATTAAAAAAGCAGTTGCTGTCCAGATTTTGGCTGCATTCTTCTCAATGTTGGCATACAGAAAAGCCATTGGTTTTTGAGGGTTAATTTTATACCCTGCTACTTTGCCAAAATTTCAGATCATCTCAAGTAATTTGGGAGTGGAGTCTATGGGATTCTTTAAATACAAGATCATGTCATCTGCAAAGTAAAAGAGTTTTACTTCATCTTTCTCTATTTGGATCCCCTTTATGAGAACTTTTGCTGATAATATTCTACTATAACATCACTGAAAAAATGGATATTCTTGCTATAGGCTTTGATTAAGACATAGGAGTTTAAAGTTGAATTTCTGAATACTTTCTTCATGGAAAATCTCAGGGGTAGATGTTGAAAAATCCTCCTGCCAACAGTTGCCTCATTTTCTAAGCTTAAGCAGAAACAAGAGTTTTGAAGAGAAAATAATATTCTCTCATAGTTAGTTAAAATCAAAACTGCATACAAAGAGCCAGCATACGTTACACGAGTACTTACAGGATTTACTTCTTGGAACAGAATAAACTTTTCTTAAAACCTTTATCCCATGGCATGTCTGACAATACTGAAATATAAACAATTTGGCTTCCTTAGGCAACTACTTCTTAACGTATTGTCTAATGGCATTTGAGTCTGTCTGCCCAGCCGCATAGCGTTCAGAACAGTAAAAGCCCTGTGCACCATTAACTTGTTTCTCCCAGCTGGGTACTATTAGCGTGCTCACCTACAAATCTGCCTCACCACCCACAAGCCACCATCCTGCCAGTGTCTGACTCTCCAGTCACCAGGATACCAAGTATGTAAAGCCAAAGGAATCACAAGATAGCTTTTCACGTAATGCTCCAAGGAGAGATACTTGGATCCACAGGCTGTGTCAGATAGCAAGGGTTTGCAGGACAGTGAAGCTGTCAGATGTTTAGGTAGCATTCCTTGTGTACTTTGTCAGATGCAGCACTTTAAGTTAAGTATTGCATTTCATCTTTGTCCCACCATCAAACTTCAGAGATTTTCCTTGAACACTCTCCTCTTTGCTGAAGTGCACATGAGCCTCAAAAAGCAAAAAAAGGTTGTTGCTACGGCTTAAGGTATAGTTCAACTGTTAAACTGGTAGAGAACCTGCTCAGGTACTTGAGAACCCTGAATTCAAACCTTAGTAAAGCCCACAAAAGATTTTTTTCTTCACAGATGCCCATGGCTAATGTTTAAAATTCTACCTACTAAGAGATCTGAAGGAGAATGATTCTAAGACAGCCCAGATGGATTAAACTCCTTAGAGTTCATGTCCAACATAACCAGCAGAGAAGGCATTGCTGGAGGTGTAGCCTGAGTGGTAGAGTGTCAGCCTAGCAAGAATGAAGCTTTGAGTTCAAAACCACAGGGCCAGGATAAAAAAGTTCTTCATAAGACATACACACAGAGAGATAAAAGAGATAGCTAGAAGAGAGAGACAATAAAAGACAGACAGGAGAAACAGAGAGAGAAAGGGGAAGAATTATGCCCAATTATGGGGGAAAGTAGAGAAATAGTCAGGATCGTTCCATGAAGATGCTGTCTAAGGAGAAAACTAATGAGATTTATCAGTGACACATGTGCAAAATAGACTTAAGAAGGAAAAGAAGGGAGATGATACTAAACGGAGCAAATCAGGGTTCAATGATGTCAAGCTTGATATTGGAAGCCAGCTTGGATTACATATATGTGTGTGTATGTGTGCATGTGCATGTGTATAATGTAATATATCATATATGTGCATATGTGCACACAAATGAGTAAAAGAACTAACACCTTACATGAGGATTATATTAGCAATTCCTCAAATCTGTGCTCATGTCTTATTTTCTGGACTATAACAGAATGGCACAGGCTGGGGAAGTTATAAACAACAAAAGTTCTTTAGATCATGGAACTACTGACTGGGAAGTCCAACAAAGCATTGGGAAGGATGGCTTTGTGATACTTAGCAATATGGCAACAGGGTAATTGTCCACAGAAGACAGAAATCAAGAGAGCATCAACTTCACTTTTATAATGGGTTCCTTGGATAACAGCTTTAATCCTTTTCCTGAGGATGGAGATGGGATTGTGTCTCTTAAAGGCCCCAATCCTCCACACTATGCCCCTGGAAATTAAGCTGACAACCAGAGAACTTGGGAGAAAGGCATATTCAAACCATAGGTGTTCCTATGTAGCACCTGAAGAACTGGTATGAGTTGTAGATGCGCCATTTCTCAGAAATCAATGAAGTCCCAAAGTATGTTAGGTAATTATGAATTAAATAGTCAAGAGGGGAAAAACCAACCTTCAAGAAACAATGGATTGTACAGTCAAAATTGTATCCAATGGAGGCAAGCAAATTCAGGCAATTGGAATGTGCATAGTGCATTCTCATTCACCACCTGTTACCTCTTCAGGAGTAGAGAATTTCTTTCCACAGGCTGCCATAGTGAAATCTCTGTCTCATCTCAATCTTGCTTCTCTTTAAATCTATCTGGGATGCCTTTCTCCTAGAGACTGAAAAGGAGCCATGCCAGCTGAATTCAGTGGCAAAAGCTATAGCTTCATCAGAGCTGCCAAACTCCCAGCAGAAAAGGCCTTTTTAACGACTATTCACTCAGGGCATGTGGACTGTGATAGTTACCATTAGCCAGCATTTCTAATACTAATGAGGGTTTTTGTTGTTGTGTTTTTTTGTTTTTGTTGTTTATTTTTCAGACCGAGCTGCTTAAATGCTCCTTTTGGTTTTTGTGAGCCTTTTGTTTTTTTTCAGCCTTACTAGTATATACTTAAAACTGGAAGAAACCAATATGGTCACAGTAGCTGGAGTATGGGAGAGATGAGATCCTTCCAGTCTAGTGAGGCATTGGCAGGCTTCCCTTGGTACATTGTACATTCGTGGCTCCTGCATCTTCCTACTGAGTCAGAGACTATAGATTATTACCACCTCACCTGCTGTGAACAACTCAGGACCAATGCAGGCTCCAGTTCTTGGTTAGAGACCTTTCCTTTCTAGCCAGGCTGCACTTCCTGATATTTTCCTGCATAACACATGCAGCTGGCTGAAGACCACTTGCAATAGCTTTTGGTTAGAGTATAGTATTACAGTCTTGGCTACCTGTAAGTATTATATCATTGGGGAAGAGATAAAGGACGAGACTGGATCAAACACAAGGAACATGCCTAGATTCCCACAGCTACCAAGTCCTGCTGCCTTTTTCTCAAAAAGATGTCCCACTCATTTTGTTTATTTATCTCCACTGCTACAACCCTAGCCCAAGTTATTACCTATTTTAACCTGTCCTGGCCACTATAATAAAGAACCATAGGGATATCATAGTTTTAGAAGCTAGAAGGCCAAGGCTGCAGTCACAAACTACATGGTTGGAAGCTGGGAAGGGTTTTCTTCTGGGATGCAGACAAGGCTTTCAGAGGATGGGAAGAGGCTGTGTGAGCTCTCTGGGGTCTATTTTTTTTTAATGAGGCTGATAATGACCTTGGAGAGGGCTCCATCCTCCTAGTCACTTCCCAAAATCTTGGAGTCATGATGCCATCATGTAGAGGATTAGAATTTCAAACTATGAATAAGCAGGGAAGGGAGAATACAAGCCCACAATACAATGTCTGTGATAGTTCTACCATTCTCCATTGGCCTGTCTCTCTCCTTATCAGTACATTTGACTTTTCCTCTGGAGCGCTTCTGTCTAGCCTCTGCATATCAGTTAGAGGGTTCATTCTAACATACAAATCTGATTTCATTCCTCTGTGTGGAGTTAAGAGTGAACATGACCCAGCAAGCCTTCCCCAATCTGACGTTAGCCAATCTCTAGCCTTGTATTGTGTACCAGCCCCATATACAAACCTGCCTCCACTTCCTAAACGTTAGAACCCACCCACGGAGGCTCTTTGTCCATCTTTGCTAAAAGCTCTAACATCCCTTCCTCATTCCCTAGACTTTCTCTTTCTTGCTTACCTTCTCCTTGTCTCTACCACAGTTTATATTTTATTGTTTTGCCTTCTTCATCTTCCATCTCTCTTACTTGAATATAAACTCCAAAAGAGTAAGCTTTTTTCCTTTTATATATATATTGGCTGTTGGTTCATACCTAGCATGAAGACTACTTGGCATATTGGGAATCTTTATTTATTTACTTATTTTTACCCAGAAAAAAAAAATAAGTGACTAGTTTACTTAGAATTAAATGAGGGCATGGGATATGATACAGTACAAGTAAGGCACTCAAGATGGATAAAATAGCACTAGTCACAAAAAATTAAACTCATAAAATTCAAGGCAAAAGAAAAAGCAATTCGATCATTCTAAAGTAAGATGTTTCAGACACAGTATTAAAAATTCTACCCCAAACCCAAACTCCCAAACATTGGACATATTTGAAAAAATATTCTTTGTTGAGACAATGTAAAGTCCTGTTGACCTATTTTGTGATCTATGCAATAGTAAAAACAGATTTAAACAATGTATTTCTATACTATAAGGCAAATTCCTGTAGCCTCTTTATAGCATTTCCAAAGAAAGTAAATTCATTACAAAAAGCTTTAGAAGAAGCAGTGTAGGGGAGGGGCATAAGAGTGCAAGTCTGTCATCTGTCCTTGCCACATCTCCCTGTTACATCTTCCTGATTAAATTTTTATATTGTGTTGTTTATTATATTTTTAGTTTAATTGCAATTCAATTAATGGTTTTCTAAAAAAATAATTAATAGTGCTTTGAAACATTCATGCCTATCTGTTTGCCTAATAGGTCAGAAACTGTGCTTGCTGTGCTCAGAGCCAGTGAATGGATGGATAGATGCATGTGCTTCTTTTCAAGCAGCTGTGGATGTAGCATCTAGGAAATGTAGCCTGGAACAGAGAAGGTGAAGAGGTTGCACTTGGTATAGAGATTTCTGTTACTGCTTTACCCACAAGGCAGAGAAAATAACCATGAAAGAAAGTCTATAATTACTTTCCCTTCCCCCAAAGTATTAGATCTTCTTAGGATCTTCTGAGAGAAGGCTCGAGTCTTCTCTGGAATTGCTCAAGTTGCCTGTTCAGGTGTCACATGAATCTAAGGAGAGATGGCCTTGCAAGATCGTCATTAACCCTGGATGGCTGAACAACATTCATGAATGTGCTTTAAGTAATAATATCTCTAAAAGCCTGGCACCTTTTGTTCACAGTTGTAATCTTTGTTACTTAATAGGCTAAGATTGGGAGGAGCATGGTCCAAGGCTTCTTGACCAAGGGCTAGATGCATTGGTGTGCCCTGTTATGGTAACTACAAAGGTAAATTTAACAAAGGCCAGACATATGCATGCAAGAATAGAGACCCTATCTCAACAATAACCAGCAAAGAACAGGACTGAAAGTTTAACTCATCAGTAAGAGTATGTGCCTTGCAAGTGCAAGGCTCTCAGCTCAAACCCTCGTGCTACCCAAAAAATGCCACCCCCAAACTAAAAAATTGCTCTGAGCTGGGTGCTAATGCCTGTAATCCTAGCTGCTCAGGAGGCTGAGATCAGAGGATTGCAGTTCAAAGCCAGCCCAAGCAGGAAAGTCCATGAAACTCTTATCTCCAATAAATCACCAGAAAACCGGAAATGGCACTGTGATTCATTTGGTAGAGCACTAGCCTTGAGCTGAAGCTGCGGGATAGCACCCAGGCCCAGAGTTCAAGCCCCATAACTGACAAAAATTGCTCTGAAATCAAAACAAAAGAGAAGACATTTTGTAAGAAAATATGACAACAGCCACGGATATACCTGCGATCTTAGCTACTCAGGAGGCTGAGATTTGAGGATCATAGTTCAAAGAAAGCTTTGACACAAAGGTCTATGAGACTCATCTCCAATTAAGAACTAAAAATTCAGAAGTAGAGCTGTGGCTTAAGTAGTAGAATGCCCAGCTTGAGGGAAAAAGCCAAGTGAGTGTGTGAAGCCTGGAGTTCAAGCTCCAGAACTGGCGCGCGCACACACACACACACACACACACACACACACACACACACACACACACACACACACACACATACACACATACAAAGAAAAGGAAAAGGTCTTGGACTGGTGGGGATGAAGGGAGTCTTCCCTCTTCTAATTATCCAGTGTTTGCTCTAATATACCACTGAAAGTGTTCTACTTTCCTGAGTGCCAGATAGGGGGAACTTGTGAAGAAGGATGTATTTGTTAATAACCATGCAGCCTTTTGGTCATCAGCTTTGACTTCCCACCTTGTTTTATCCATGTATGGCTGCTATCAGGATGGTGGGGGGAAGAGTGGTGGTAACTCCCATTGAACACAGCCTTGACAATATCACATGGTGGAAAATCCACCCATACTGGGACTGGCTCAAAAGCAAAGTGCTGGTTACTTCTCCAGGGTTAAAAATGTCAAGTGGAAGAACATGGTACCTCTGCAATTTTCCCAGCAAGGAGTCACCACAAATTCCTCAAGCATTTTTAACTAGAAATGGATTATGCTGACATTTTCCTTTCCATTGTTTTCATGAGTTTGGAATATTGAAGCCAATTTTGCTGGGGATAATGGAAGCAGACTTGGGAAACACTTTATTACTATTATTTATTTATTGTTGGTTGTGAGGCCTGAATTCTGGGTCTGGGGGCTGTCCCTTACCTCTTTAGCTCAAGGCTCTACCACCTGAGCCACAGCACCACTTCCAGCTTTTACTGCTTATGTGGTTTGAGGAATCGAATCCAGGGCCTCATGCATACAAGGCAAGTTCTCTACCACTGAGCCACCTTCCCAGCCCCTATTATTATTTTTTAATCTAGTTCTGATTTATCTTTTGATGTAGGGCTAACAATATAATATAATGAAATAGGCAAATGGGATTGTCCAAGATTTTGTGGATTGTCTCTAAAAACATTTATACTTCAAACTGTTTCTTTAAGTATAATATTTGCCTTTTAATGGCCCAGCCTCTGGCAAAAGTTTCCCGGTTAAATATTTACCCATAATTTAGGTTTGGGCAATAATGTGTGATAAGCACCACCACATTTGAATATGGTGATCATTTTATTTTTGATCATTGTCTACTGGCACATATCATGAAGTCATCTTTGTTATTTCAATGAACAAATGAATAAGAATCATAAGAAGGGCCAGAAGTTGGTGGCTCATACCTGTAATCCTATCTACACAGGAGGCTAAGACCTGAGAATTGGGGTTTGAAGCCATCCTGGGCAGGAAAGTCCTTAAGATTTATCTCTAATTAACCACTAGAGAACCAGAAGTTGTGCTGTGGCTCAAAGTGGTAGAGTGCTAGCTTGAGTAAAAGAGCTCAGGGACAGTGCCCCGGTCCTGAATTCAAGCCCCACCACAGGAAGAAATAATCACAAGAAGGACCATTATACTTCAATCATAAGAAATAGCTTCAGACAGAACATAATATGTCAGGCACTACAGCAAATATGCTCTACAGCAACCAATTTCATTAGAATGTTGGCTATATGAAGAATGGGCTACTATTATCAATCTCATTTTCAAGAGTCTTGGTGGCTTAGAAACTTGTCCAGGGTTCCCTGACCACCCAGAAGTGGAGCCAGATGTGAAGCCAGAGGCTGGTGCCTCAAACTTGGAATCCTAACTATTTGGAGGTGGAGAATAGAAACGTGAAGGTTAGCAGAGGCAGAAAAGTTCAACAGATCCCTTCTCAATCCATCATTATCCCCAGTGATTCTTATCTGTTATCCCAACTAACATGGGAGGCTGAGATTAAGAGAATGATGGTGCCAGGCTAGCCCAGGGTAGCTCTCACAAGATTGGGTTGTTACAATGCAAGTACATCCCAAGCTCATTTGGTCCATGGTCTTTCCTGCTTTACCACAGAGCCGGATCAAACCTTGACCTGATTGATTTCTAGTTCATACCATGCTGTCTGTGCCTTTCATTCACCAGAATGGAAAGCCAATTAAGCCTCTTTTCTTTTTTTTTTGATTTCACACTTATTTGTAACAAAATATGCATATCGGAAAAAATGATCGTTCTACATCAACCGCTTAGCAGCACTAAGGGCAAACATCATCCTTATTCATACACAGAACTCTTGGCCTCTTGTGTCTTTGTCCATAGGACAGAAGACCATAGCTGCTAAGCCTCTTTTCTTTTTAAAGCTCCAAGCCTCAATTGTTTAATTGCAGTAACAGAAAACTGACTAAAATAGTGGCCTTTCAACTGGTACTGTTTCCCAACATCAATAATAGAATAATCGGACACACTTTTTCATATTTCAGACTACTTATACCAACAGCTTCTCTAATTCTGAAATGTTCCCTAATCCATTTTTTAATTTTAAATTTATTTTATTTATGGAGTACTGAGAAATTGAACCTAGGGCCTCATGCATGCTAGTCAAGCACTCCACCTCTAAGCCACATTCCCAGCCCACCCAGATCCTTCCCCCCCCCAATCAAATCCTGTTTTTTGAGGGCTGCCAGTGATGGTGATTTGAGGAATCCTATTATTGTACTTCCTCTGCTCTGAGTTTCTCAGTCACCTGTGGCTGCAAACCATTGTCATCTTTTAGTTCTCTAGAGAGCTCCCTGGGCAAACTTTGTGTCACAAATAGAATCCCTAGTTCTTTGAAACCAGGTGAAACCAAAACCCCAAAGCACATTTTGAAAACCACAGAATAGATTGATCTCTCTTGGTTCTACTACCTCATAGGATTTCACATTTAAAAAGTACTTTAGACTATATTAATCAATATCTAGTAATGCCCAGGCCTAGTGTGTTATAGAATACAAATGAATTACAATTGAGTCTTTATGCAGCTGGTACTTAACTCAAGGAAAAATATAACTAAATACATGTTCATTTTTAAAGTTTTCTTCCGATCTGTACAATCAAAAAGTTCTCCAATCACCTTTGAGATGTGTTTAATTGGCATGTATTTGGCAGTGACAGAATATGCAATTAATCATGGCTTGAGTGAGACAGGATTTATTTCACAAGGAAGGATGTCTGGGGAGAGTTTGTTTCCAGAATTGGTAAATTCAGGAGTTTAAAAATTGAATTGGATTCTTTTTGGTGGCCTGTCCTTCCTCTCAGAGTTTTGTGGCAGCTACAACTTGTCCACAAACTCTGTCCTCACAGACCAGGTCAATGGGACAAAGAAACCCATACCTATTGAGTGAAGAAAATGTTGCTGAATTTTCCCTACAAAGAAACTTGGAGATCACATGCACTTGCTCAAACCAACCACTAGTGAGAAAGAAGAAAACCACATCATCTCACATCTTGGTAAGCAAGTTACTTCTCTCTCTATTAGAATAAATTCAGTTTCCCTAATGAAGCTTGTTGAGGTTGGTTTAGGAAATGTGAGAAGGAAGGGAAAGCAACGGAGGGGGTGATTTTGATCAATGCATCTTGTATGCATACGTGGACATGTGAAACTGCAACCCACATGTACAACTCATTGATGCTGATTTGAAAAATATGGGGAAAATAATCAACTGAGGTCCCATCAGGAAAGAAAACCAGAGCCGGGCACTGTTGACTTATACCTGTAATCCTAGCTATGCAGGATGTTGAGAACTGTG
Organism: Dipodomys merriami; assembly: GCF_024711535.1. NCBI lineage: Eukaryota > Metazoa > Chordata > Mammalia > Rodentia > Heteromyidae > Dipodomys > Dipodomys merriami. The sequence continues at coordinate 2,114,990 of NW_027202316.1, forward strand.
GATTGTGGTTTGAAGCCAGCTCAGGCAGACAAATCTGTGTGATTCTTATCTTCAGTTAACCAGCAAAATGTGGAAGAGATGTGGCTCAAGTGGTAAAGTGCCAGCCTTTACCTTTAGCAAAAAAAGAAAGAAAGAAAGAAGAAAGAAAGAAAGAAAGAAAGAAAGAAAGAAAGAAAGAAAGAAAGAAAGAAAGAAAGAAAGAAAGAGACAGAGAAAGATAGAAAAGCTAAGGAAGAGCAAGAGGTCCTGAGTTTATACCTCAATAGTAGCACAAAAGAAAAATAAAAAGAAAGAAGAGGAAAAGCAAGATAAGAAAGGGAAAGGAAGGGAAGGGAAATAGGGCTTTGGGATGGCAAACAATTCTTGCTCCAGGCATCACTGGGAAAATGTAACTTAATAGATGGCAAAAAGTATTTTCACAAAACTTCTCACAAAGGAGAAAGATGATGATCTGTGTGAGTGAACTGAGGGACACATGGATTACATTTCCATTAAAATATACACAGGTTAGGCTGTGTGTGTGTGTGTGTGTGTGTGTGTGTGTGTGTGTGTGTGTGTGTGTGTGTGTGTGTGTGTGTGTGTGTGTGTGTGTGTGTGTGTGTGTGTGTGTGTGTGTGTATTTGGGGGGGGTATTCGTGGGAAAACATGTTCCAACTTTTAGCAAACAAACTTTTGGGAAGAAAATATCATCTCAGAAATTTGACAGTCAAATACACAGTGAGAGTTACCCACCCAGAATTCAATCTTAAATGTGGTTTGCTGAGTTCGAAGAGCCTTGTGGTAGAATCTCTGGAACACAGTATCTCAGAGTGCCTACAGCTTCTTGAGTGTTAAACAACCCATGGTACAGGCCCAGAAACAGAAGGTCCGCGCTGACACACAGATACAGCCCTGGGCTGTAATTCCTGGTAATTCCTCTATCAGTCCCTGTACCCATTTATTCATAAACACAGATTTCTTTTTACATTCTCCAAATAGTGACAAGTACTGTATTGTGTGCTAACAATCCCAAGTTAACCAAATCAGAACCCTGGCCTTCATAACACCGTGTGCATAGAGAAAAAGTTTCCTGAAAGCGATAGCTAATTGCTGTAACAAAACATCTCCACCTGTAATGAAGCCTGCTGAGCCTGCCTTGTGGTTTGGAGTATAGCAGTGTGTTTAAAACCATAATACAAACACATGAGATGCGATGGGATAGAAACCCCAAACACAGGTTTCCAAGGCATTTGCCTCCTTAATATTCCAATCCACATGTATGGGAAAGGAAATTTAATCCATATGTTTCTGAATCATTCATACTTAAATCATCATAATTTGTTTGGTAAGAGCTGTTAAGATCCAAGAGGCCTTGAGGGAGGTGGGGGGGTGCATTTTTGTCAACAGGAAGTTGGTTGAACCAAGAGTGAGAGTTCAATAGCAAAGAGGTAGAGAAGGCTAAGATGCCATGAAATTCAAATAGCCCGTGAGCTTGGCATAGCCGGCTCAAGCTCAAACACTTTGTGGTGGTCCAATCACATGCCTGTCACCTAAGTTATGGCTCTCCATCAAAAATGCTACCAAGAGCCATTTGAATTATATGTGCCTCAATTACAACTTCTTTGTATGTTCTTCTGATGCAATAATACAAAGGCAAAGGGAATCTAAAGTGCTACTTTAATCCCAAACCATCCAACAGCCTTTTTTGAACATTGGAAAACTCATCTTTTTCCTGCTTATGAATGCTCCCCTACCTCCCCCCCCCTCGCCCAAACAACTGTTACAAAGTTTTCTTTGGGATTTAACTAAGATTCCTAGGGATTTAAGATACTGGCTGCCAGATTGTTAAAATGTATTAATGTTTATAGTGATTATGATTACGAGAACTAATAATAAATACTTACATATACCTGGAACGCAGCCCAAATCCTACTGTTTCACAAGCAAAACAGAATGTAAAACTCTAGCTCATCAGAAAGCTGTACTTAGGAAAACCAGAGACCAGTCTAGACCCACAGAATGGCTGTTACATGCCAGAAGCAAGATAATCAAATTCTCTCAGACTTCCTTTGAGGCTTTAGGAAAGGGGGGAAAAACCCAGTTATCTTAATTGTATCTTTTCATTACTACCAATATGCATAAGCTGGCTGTATAAAAATATTGCATTTCTGATTACATCAACCACAGTGGAAGTCAAAGCAACAGTTATCGGCAAAATGGCTCATGGTGTCACTGCCAAGGACATGATTGATTGCTCTGTGTTCCAGTCACCATGAAGACCGAATTAGAATCTGTTCACTCTCCAATGTGTGCAAAGATGGTTAGCTCAAGTGCTCAAGCCTCTCTCTGGCAAATGAGGCAGGGTCTAGATTATTTATTTATTTTTGGTTGGTCATGGGGCTTGAACTCTGGGCTTGGGCACTATCCCTGCGCTCTTCAGCTCAAGGTGAACACTCTACCACTTGAGCCACAGCACCACTTCCAGTTTTCTGGTGGTTAATTGGAGCTAAGAGTCTCACGCACTTTTCTGCCCAGGCTGACTTTGAACCATGATCCTCAGCTCAGCCTCCTCAGTAGCTAGGATTACAGGCATCAACCCTCAGCGCCCGGCCCAGGGTCTAGATTATTGTAGGTCAGTTCTCTGTCCTGAACTGCCTGGTCCTCTCCCCCTGGGATGGGTCACTAGGTCCAGGTGCTATGTTCCTCTCTATGACTAGAAAATCCACTCCTAAGTACCTCTGTTCTGACTGCCAGCCCCTATCCATGTGTAGACATGTGAAATAGAGCCTGTTTCAATACCTAAGTTTCTTTGTCACTCTGAAACCCAAGAGCTTGAAATACTCTTCTACATAAGCAACCATACAGGTGTGCTGATTGGCTTGTTCCCAACAGGGAAAAATATCTTCACACCTTATGATGGTAATCTTAATATTCAGACACCGTGCAGAGTGCCATGTGTGCTTTCACCATCTGGAAAAGGTTTCCTGGTCAAATGTCTCTTAACGGAGAAGAAGGCAAGGACAGGGACACTTCTGTGAGATGAGAAAAATGCACTTTTCATAGTCAACAAAGGGTAAAAATCCAATTCATTCTAAAGAAATACTTGGGGTGTAAGGATAAAAAGAAAACAACAGAAATGGATGAACTTTGAAAACTAGTGAAGACTAGTGAAATCTCAGGGGTATGGTATGTCCCTTTCATATGACAAAGAGCCAACCTATACCCCATGTGTGACAGCACCAAGGACTGGCTAGACTGACTGCAGAAGACACATGCCTGCTGAACCGTTGAATGGAAATCCTTCAGTCCTGCCCCAGGGTTGTGTGTCTGTGTGAAGTTTAAAAGGCTTCCCAAGGACGCAAGAGGTCTTTCTTTGTTGTTATTGTTTTTAAAGTACTATGTGATTTTTTTCTGTTTCTTTTGTAGGTTCTTCCCCCTATGGTACATCCCCTGTTGTGACCGTATTTGATTTTGGTACCCTGCATCTTGTATATACATTTATCTAATTTGAGGAGGTGAAGGGGAATAACAAGGACACAGGATGACCCATTGCAACAAAGATACTCACAAGACACTCTGTTGGAAATGAACTTTACAACTTTGGGGTGGGGGAGAAGTGTGAGGGGGGTAAGGAAGGGATAGTAGGAGAACAACAAAGGAGGGGATAACAATGCTTGACAAGAAATGTACTCCTTACCTTACTCATGTAACTGTAACCCCTCTGTACAGCATCTTTACAATAAAATAAAATTTGAAAAGAAAACGCCCTCCCAAGATAAGGTAAGTGCGAATGCATGTGAGAGTCAAAGAGAAAGGCTGCTTGTCACTTGACCCAGACTGACTTCCTGAAAGCCAACCCACAGCCTGAAAGTGGCAAATGGAGCTGGATGAGTAAACACACAGAACCAACCACTGGAAACACAGAGGACCAGCCACTTGCTCAAGGTGGTGCCAGAAGATCTTCATCCAGTCTCCTGCCTTCTCTCATTTTCATTGGTCTGTGATATGAACAGCTGTCCATCACTAACGAATGCCTCCCTTACTCTCAGTTAAGGTATCATCTCATGTTTGTGGTCTACCTAACACACAATAAACTGAGTAGTTCCCAGTTACTCAGGAGGCTGTGGTCTGAACGATCATGGTTCAAAGCCAGACCAACTAAAAAGTCTGTAAAACTGATCTTTAATTAACCAGTAAAATGCCAGGCTGGAGACATGGCTCAAGTGGTAGAGCACCAGCTGTGATCAAGAAAACCCAGGGAGAGCATAAGGTCCCAAGCTTAAGCTTGGAAACAAGCATAAAAATAGTGTTAATAGTGTTAACTTGGTAAGCTTGGACAGCTATCTACCCCTGTGAAGTTGTTCAGCACTATAAAATTAAAATGCATAGAGCTGGGGCTGAAGGCACAGTGCTTGCCTACCTTGTGCTTGGCTCTGGGGAAAGAACAAAGTGTCTTCTCAGCACTGGGAAAATAGTCTCCTTTTGTTTTGCATTTATGTTTGTAATCCAGTTTGAGTTGTTTGACATGTGATGCACAGTATAAACTGAAGTATAGTGTTAAAAGGTGGCTATAAACAGATACATATTTTTAAATCAGAAGAATGCAAAGGTATGTATAATAGGAAGAAATTTGAATTTTTGGTTGGATTTCAATAAGCTTGAAAGCAACAGGTGAAACATTCTCTAATCTTCTGACTGGTTAGCTCTTGGGCCCCCATTGCTGTCTTCCATTCATTCTGCCTCAAGCATTGCTGTCTCCTATTCGTTCTGCCTACTTTTGAAGTCCCTTTTGTGTTTGCAGATGAACTTGGGTGCAATTTGCGGAATAAGCAATAATGCAAGATTCAAACGCTTAGAATCCATTGAACGTGTTGGCTCTCCTGAAGGAGAAAGCATGTAACAATGGAAGAAAGGAAATTGGGAGAATGGAGTTTATCCATAAAAAAGGAATAGAAAAGGAAGTTGGGAACCCATAAGAAGTTCCTTACCAGGCAAAATAAGACATGCCGTAACAGTAGTTTGGGCACTTTGCTTCCCGTGGTTCAGGCACACAGCATGCCTAACAAAGTGATGATTTAGGAGGCTGGGAAGGGATGTGAAGGGTAAACAAAGGAGGAGGCTGCAATGCTTGGTAAGAAATGTATGCATTATCCTGCCCATGTAATTGTAACTCCTCTGTACAGTATGTTCACAAATAAAATAAAATTAAATTAAAAAAAAAACAAAAAAAACAAAGTGATGATTTAGTGGAAGTTAATCAACAAACATCACAAGAAAATATGAATTACCTAAAACTAACATCTACAGTACTTAGGAGGGTTGCTCTGTTCTATTCTCTGGCCAGGAAAACTTTATGAAGTCTCTTCCCTTCACCCTACTCCTTACCTCTGCATATTCCCTTGTTTAAAATTTGTGGCATCACTTTTATAAGAGATGAGTGAAATTTCTCTCTGTAGCTTCAGAAAGAGAAAAGGCACATTCATTCCTAAGGTTGCATGCAGGAAACCACAAGCCAGTAGCCAGAGCAGGATAAGGTCTGAATTATTCTCTCCTTTTGTTTCTTCACCTCATTCCTAAGACAAGCTTCCTCCTAGGGGTAATGGTGTTTGTTGTAAAGGTGAGTTTGTGTTTGTGCAAGTTTGCATGCAATAGGGGTCTAAGTGTGAGAACAGGTGAATGGGTAATGAATGGTAAATTGTCCAAGACCAGCCATCTCATGAGACAAATCTTGAAAGTATGACTACATAACCCATTTAACACTGAAGCGCTCTAAAACCCTCCTGGGCCTTACATTTATGCCATCACAGTTCTTTACAATTGTCTCAGAGCAAAATGATGTTAATATTTTCATTTTACAGGGAGAGCCACAGAAATTCCTAGCAATTAAATAACTACCAGTCTCTAAGGAGAGACTTGAACCCAGGTTGCATGTCACCAAAGCCTCCTCTTTCAAGGGGAAACCTTCTCCTCCTTCACTGCCAGTCAAGATCAAATACTACACAAACCCACACCAGAGGAGAGTCAAATTATTTCAAAATGATTATATTAACTTTCTTCTAGAAATTATCCAAACTAAGTTTTGAAAAAAATGGAAATATATTTATTGCACACAAACACACACACATAACTCACCTCTATCATTTAGTTTTGGAAGGATAAAATATGTTCATAAAAATAAGAATCTGAAGTGGAAAAGAAATCTAACAGGTCTAAAATAAAATCCAAGTATTTAATGATAAGATGATAAGTAAAATTGTGCTACAGTAAATGAATTTTATACCTAAAACTTTAGAACTACAGTGTTGAATTATAAGTTTGAGCATTAAAAATATTGTTTTAGGTCTCACTTATCAGAAACAACATTGAGAGTATAAACCAAGAGACTGTGGTCACCATCCTGATTCTCCCTAATACTGAGCAATGAAAACAGTACTGCATTCTGTTTCCTGTCTGTAAAGGAAGGGCTAGAGCTGTAGGTGGGAGAGTTGATATCTAGAGAAAAGTTGTGTTGTATTTCCTGTTCATCATTTATTATTTGATGCTTTTGCAGGAAGCAGGGACGATTTCACATATTCTCCCCCAAATCTAGCATGTCTCACAGCTTAAGATTTAATATAACCTCCCTCCCCAAGTACAGGTTTCTACCTTGAGTGTCCACTGGGGCCCACCCTAGACATCTGTTTTCCACATCTTGAAAGAGAGTGGGATTTGTGCTCTTTGCAGAAATGTCTTTTTCTTCTACCTGGACAAGTCAGGAAAGACTGTTGAAACCCTTCGCTCAGCTATGACTGGCAACAATAATCAGTCATCTTTGCTGGTAAATCTCAATTTAAGAAGAGCCCAGCTTTTGGTAGGTCTGTTTTGGTTTTCTATTTGACATGTTTGCTTAACAATGGTGTATTCATTCTTTTGGGACATCTTTTTTTTAAAATGTTACCTTATTGTAAAGATGCTGTACAGAAGGGTGACAGTTACATGAGTAAGGTAATGAGTACATTTCTTGTTGAGCATTGTTAACCCTCCTTTGTTTTTCTTTGGGAAATCTTTGAAAGAGTTTGGTCAACTGTGCTTTGTTTCTTTCTCTCTGCTCATTTCAAGAAAGGTTTCATTAGGATGGGTATAAACTCACAGCCCAGAGGAGGCTAACGTACAAGGATCCTGAGTTCCAAGTCAGCCTGGCCTATGTAGTGAGACTCGGTCTCTAAAAAGCAACAACGAAAGTTAATTTTCACCAGAAAGGCAAGTCTGAATAAGTAACTCTGGCCTATTTCAGGAAACTGCCCAATGCCATTCCAACTCAGTAGCACATACAACCCTTTAAAATAGCATGGCTGTCTTCTTCACCTCCTTAGGTGGAGTGGAGGTAAATACAGACATTAACATTTGTGACGGTGTCAGGCTGTTTGTGTATTTACTTGTGAGCAAGATCTAGATGCGATTGATGCCCGTCTAACCCAGCATTAGAGGGCACGAGGTGGGCAGGAAATTAAGCAACGTAGCATTTATATAACAATCGTTTATGACTTAGGAGAATACACAACAATAGCGAGAACTCTCAGCACAGGGCTGAGGTTTCCCCTTCTAAGATTCCCAGGACCATTAATGAAAATCATGTGGATGAATCTTGCCACATCTGCTGAGAACTTAGCCTCTTAATTATGCAAAGGTTGGGAGCTCACAAACAGTAGATTCAGTTAGCATGTCTTTTCTAAGCACCAGTCCATGTGCATATTCTTTTAGTCCCCTCCCTTGAAAATAGAATGCTTTCCTGTTACTTTATTTCCCTAAAGCTTATTTCTGGGCCCTAAGAGAGAGGGCAGGAAACAGAAAGGAAGTTGATGAAACCATTCCGTTTTTATTAGATCCATCACCAACATTTGCATTGGGCTTTGCAGGTTGTGGCACAACTAAGCAGCACTCATTTTCAGTGTCTGGACTAGATTCAGCAGAGTTCATGTTGAGGAAACACTGAGGAGATATCAAGGGGGTGACTCTACAGGACATGAACTCTACTGTCCACTGGGGACCCTTCTTGCACAATCCGGAGATGGAGCCCTGAGCTGCCCTGATTGGGCCCAGAAGATGGTGTTTGTTATATGGCTTATCTTGGCACCATGTGCTGTGAATACAAAGAGCACTGTTTAGCTCTAGCTGGTCTCCTTGAAGCCTGTATCTTTCATCGGTTCCATGCTTCATGTTGCATTTCTCACGTGGGCACACCCCAGCCAGCACCAATGGGGAAGGCCCTTGATTCAGAGCACAGCAAGCTATGGAGAATTTAATCCTATCACTAATGCTGGGACCTGGCTCACAAACAAGGAGAAATTCCCTCTCAGGCTCTGAAATGCTTTTCTTTTCTCTAGTAAGTTCACCTCAGCTTCAGAAGTTCTGGCCAAGGTTTTCTTCGGTTTAGTTTGGTTTTTTTAGCATGTGTTAGGGCGACAATCAGACAAATCATTGTTCAAGTGCAAAAATGCTCTGAGATAGACACCTTATTTATTTATTTTGGGGGGTCATTGTTGTTGAAAACAAAACCCTATCTTTCTAGATGTGATGCACCAAATTCCACAAAGAACAAAAAATGTCCGGTTGCTATTTCCCTCTTTCCTTCAAAACTTTCTGGAACTCAGGATCAAATAACAAATGAAAACAAACAACAATAAAAAACAATAGACCAATTAAAAAACAGTTGAACAAAACCTAAAAAGAGAACTTTTTTAATCACCCAAAGGACCCAGTGACTTGGGTCTCCAGAGAGAAGTGTCTGGTTGCAGGTCCATCTTCAACTTGCCAGGGAGGGAGGGCTCACAAAACTCCCAATTCTTGGCTCACAGCCTTAACAGAAAAGAAGTAGGCCTAGGGCCCTGAGTTTTATTCCCATCACTCAAGCAAACATGCAAAAGCATAGTAGATACAACCCTCCTGATCAATAGTTCTACTAAAGACTCCGTAGAAAGAATATTTGTAGAAATTTACAGGGAAGTCTTTTAAAACATACTTTCAAAAAAGTTTATACTTTTTTTTTATTTTTTGAAAAAAAGTACTAAGCCATCTGAGCCTTCAGGAAGTCATCATTTATTTATTTACTGGTGAAGAGTCACTTTGATGTTTATGGTTGTTGACTAATCAGGGTGAGGTTGATAAAATTTGGGGTAGTTAAGATGATTTCTTTCACTTTAAAAATTCTTCTGGGGGTGGGGGGGGCTGGGAAGGTGGCTCAGTGGTAGAGTGCTTGCCTTGCATGCATGAGGCCCTGGGTTCCATTCCTCAGCACCACATAAGCAGAAAAAGCTGGAAGTGGGGCTGTGGTTCAAGTGGTAAAGTGCTAGCCTTGAGCTGAAGAGCTGAGGGACAGCGCCCAGGCCCAGAGTTCAGGCCCCATAACCAGAAAAAAAAAAAACCTTATAAGGTTGGGGATGTAGCTCAGTGGAAGAGCAGTTGCTTGGCAAGTGCAAAGCCCTGAGTTCAGTCCTCAGTTCTCGAAAAGTAAAATGTATTGTTATATATTAGTTGCACAAAAGGTGGTTTTATTGTATAATTCATAATACACTTAATGAACCCTAATAAAGCTCACCCCTCCACCTCTCTCCCTCATGCTCTTCTTCCCACTTCCAAAGCAATTCCAATATGTTCTATTTTCACAATATGCTTGTAAATAATTTTAACCATATTCCCCTCCACTGATCCTCTCCATTTCCCTCTCTTCTTCCTCTGGTACCTGCCCCAACATAGCTTGTTTTACTTTCTGTCCTTCATTTCTTTAGGATTTATTAACTGTACATATTAGTGATCATGGTTTTGACCACAATAGTCACACATAATATCTATACTGCACTGGCAAAGAAGGGAACAAAGGCAACAGATGTTTTACATTTTAATTAAAGAATATAATTTAGACTCCTTTCCAGTGGCGCTGTATACTGTAGGAACCAATAACACATAGGGCTGGGATTCAGTGGGAGCTGTGTTCAATGGGAGTTTTCACCCAGACATTCAGACACTGCATCCTCTTCACTGGTCAGCTCCCTGCTGCCTTCTTTCCTTTCATTCTTCATGCTGCTTTCTTATGTATCACAAACATCCTAAGGGCATGGCTTCTCTGGGTTCTTCAGCATCCAGACTCATCATCTCCTTCTGGGTGAACCATCCCTTGTGGAATTCTGTTCTGTTCTCCACCATGAGAATAGACTTCTGTTCTCATGGTGGTCTCTGCTCAGGATCCTCTGCGCTGGAGCTATGGCAGTCTCAGCTCTCTGGGGCACCCTTTTCTGTGCCTTTAAGTGTTCCTCCTTCCCCAACTCCTCTTCTCAATCTGCAACTGGGAAAATGCTTTCTCTCCTTCAGATTAAACCCAGACTCATTTCTACAGGAAACTCACTGGTCAGAATACTCACTCTGTCCTCTGTGAGCTCATTACCTATCTGTGGAAATAGCAAAGATCTTCACCATGTTTATACTTCTATACCTATGTTTTGTAAAACTCTTGTGAGTCAGATTTTTTAATCAATTTTAGCAATGTTTAAACACTTGCCATAGCTTTGCCCCTGAGGGCACAGGCCCTTTTCTGAATGGAAAGAAAGGGAAACAACCTCTATTTACCTGAGGTTCTCATTGACTCCCCATCTAGAAGCTTCTATATTCTTATTGTAGAACAGATTTGGCTTACAATTACACGAAGCAGGTACTTTTCACTGCCAGGTTCAGGAATTACAAGGAAATTAGAATATGGCCAGCCCAATCATGTAATACAAAGAATTCATTTGTTCTTACTGATATGTTAACTGAGTTGTATTTTCCATGCAATAATAAAGTGTGGAATTATGAATGGATTTGTGGTAAGGTGATTTGCTTAAAGAGAAGCCTTTTACCAGGTCTTAACAGACAATCAGACTTGTTCTTCCCCAGAGCTGAGGACCGAACTGAGGGCCTTGGATTTGCCAGGCAGGTGCTCTGGCACTGAACTAAATCCCCAACCCCACAATCAGACTTGTAAGAGAACACTGTATGCATTATTGAACTCAACAGGAAGCCAGGGCTGAACAAGTACCCACCATAGTTTGGTGTTGTCTGCAAGTCACAAGAACCACTATGGTTTTCTTTCTTTGTTTTCTCTTCAGCAAAATGATGAGGACAAGTTGTAGCATATGGAAGCATTTCTACCCAGAGAGCTATTCTGGGGGTCGGGGTGATGTGATTTGCGAATTCTGTTAAATGAAACAGGCATTTCCAAATGCTACCATGATGTTCAAACACATCATAGTGTGTCAGAAGTGTCCTGCAGATGTTCCAAAAAAAATCATCCCCCTCTGTGCCAAGAAGCTAGTCATTGCTCTAGACAGACAGGAGAGCCTTCCTCCATGCCTGTGTCTATGTCAGCAGCCTCAGTGCAGTCTTGCTCAGGGATCCTTGGTCACCACATGTTGCAAGCAGCTGTCTAGTAGACAAAAAGACTACCAAAGACACATTTGTAGACAAGATGATACCTGAAGATCAGGACAAAACAAACAGCTTCATTGGAGTGAGTCCATCTGCTTCCTTGGACTTGTCTTTGTCAAGATCAACAGGGAGTATCCCACACAGAGTTAAAGAAGCAACAGCCCCCACAGAATTTAGACATGAGTGGGTGTTGATGTGGGTAAAAGGGAAGAATGAGAGTGATCAGGGAGAATGACAGAAGGGGTGACATTGATCAAGATGTATTGTACTCAGAAATTGGTACAACTATTTTTTTTGCCAGTCATGGGCCCGAACTCTGGGCCTGGGCGCTGTCCCTCAGCTCTTCAGCTCAAGGCTAGTGCTCTACCACTTGAGCGACTGTGCCACTTCCAGCTTTTCCTGCTTATGTGGTGCTGAGGAATCTAACCCAGGGCCTCATGCATACAAGGCAAGAACGCTACCACTGAGCCACTTTCCCAGCCCACAACTTTTTAAAGATAATACAATATTGCTTTTTTTTAGAAGGGAAAATGGATACAATAACACCATAAATGCTGAATTTATGATAAATGAGACAATGTCACAGAGGAACAGAAACACATGATTTTACACGAATGGATTTTAACTTGATTTCTAGGAGAAGAGCACAATAGGAGAGGAAAATTTATTACAGATTAGTAGGTCTACCAAGAAAAAATGGACAGCAGAAAAATCTGTCTTTGGTCACTGCTAGTTGACTAGTACTAAAATCTCTTACAGCTGAGCCATGGACAGGGAGATACACTGTATTATACACTGCATTATATTCATGTAATCTTTTCTAGGATATTAAAAAGCATGGTGGGGGAGGAGGGTCAGGAGGGAAAAAACTGGTAGAATATGAAGGAGGGGGTGACACTGTTAAAAAGAAATGTACTCAATATCTTACTTACATAACTGCATCCCTTTGTCCTACCATAAGTGTAAAAATTAAAAAACAACAAAAATTAAAAGGCATAGTTTCCAAACAGATCTATGAAAGAGGAAGAAAATTATCAAAAATAGCATCTACTCTTGTTCTAATATCTGTCTTCTTGTCACCAATATAGATATGTATATATATATATATATACTAACATATATATAGTAATAATTCTGTATTTATCATCTGAACATCAGAGAACTATCAGAGTCATACTTTACTAGTGATATCTCGATACACAAATGGATCATTTTATCCAGTATTTGGTTGTTTTAGATTTGAATGATATTTTGCCTTAAGAATGAATAAGAAACACAATGAATAACAACAGTATTAATAACTGATGAGAAATTTGCTGTGTCCAATCCCATGCTATAAAATAGATTCAAAGGCAGAAATGTAAAGAAAGATAAAATTTTCTCTTCATTATATAAAACCAATGGCAGGGGAAGCATTGTACTTCCAGGCTGCTTAAGAAAACTTACTTATACCATTGAGATCTTCATGGGGAGGAGAACACAACAAATGTATAGCACGTTTTTCTAAGCGTTTGATTCGATCTGCCCAAGGTGTTGTGGATCTTTCCTAGTGGTTTCTGGGGACAATCTCAGTTCTCAAAAGAATCTTGTGAGTTATGGATGCATGTTATTCTTATCTGGTGAGATAAATGACAGAGTTAAATATGGACAGAAGTGTCACCCAGATTGCCAAGATTCAGGCCTTACCAGTCTAAGTCAGCTTCCTACAGCGTTTAAAGTCAGCTTCCCTGGAACTTCCATCAGCAAAATGCCCAGCAAGCTCCATCCTAGGGCTCCTTGCATTTCTCCAATTTGGGGACCATTCCATTTCTCATAATAAATAAAATAATTTGGGGTATGTCTGCAAATACTCATGCTATATTTAAAAATGGGCTATCATATGAAAAATAATTGTTATCTACCTAAATAAACTTGGACTCTTTTGAAGCTGACTACATTTATATCAAGGGAATATCTGAACACATGGGAACTGTTGATCATTTTGTTCAACAAATGAGATCAGCAAACAAAGTTCTACCTGTTTCAACTTTTATCTAGGCTGAACTTCCTCTTCAACTTCCGGCTCCTTGCTCAAATCCAGAATTTTCTGTATCTCCTTGACACAGTAGAGAACACAAAAACCAGGACACAGAAAAATGTTCTTTGTGTTACTAATAGTTCTGATGGCTTATTCCCTTTAATGTGTGTGTTGCCCATAATTCATTGCAAGAGAAACAAGTTCAGCAGCATGCATGTCCATTCATAACATTAAAGCAATTAATAACATGTAAAAACAAATTCAATGAGTACATTTTAATGTCTGAGTAAAAAATTGCTTTCAGATTTTACATGCAACAAATGGCCACTTATGCACAAAGTCATGTCAAATCCTGTTTACTAAAACAAAGGATTGAGTTTGAATGTATAAAACTTCAAATATTCATACACAATCTTAATATTTTTTTTCAATTTCAAGATTTCTTGGGGAAAAAATTGAAAGGGAGAATGGTTAGGTTATGGGCCTTGAGCTTGATAGGCAGGCATTGTAACACTTGATCCATCTCTTCAGCCCACTATTCTTTTAGTTACTTTTTAAAGTAGGGTGGCATATTTATCCCCAGGCCAACCTGGACCACAATCCTTTTATTTATGTTTCTAATGTAAGAAACAAACAACTGAATGAATAACAGGAAGGAAAGAACCACTGGTTCCCAGCTTTAGCCCAAGTATTTCTCCTTAATAAATGGTATGTGAGTTTTGTACTTTCTTATGCAGCTATGTATTTACATGGTTCAGGAGTTTGTCAAGTTAAACTGAGCATCATGAAGTATTTCTGTAATCTCAGCACTTGGGTGGTAGAAGCAGTAAACAACTGAGAGTTCAAGGCCACTCTGGGCTACAGACCCTATTTCAAAATTCCCAGTTGGCATCCAGGCACACACTTGTAATCCTAGGTACTTAGGAGGCTGATATCTGAGGATTACAATTAAAAGCCAGCCTGGACAGGAAAGTCCATGAAACTCTTATCTTCAATAACCTACTCACAAAAAGCCAGAAGTAGAGCTGTGGCTCAAGCGGTAGAGTGCTAACTTTGAGCACAAAGAAGCTCAGGAACAGTGCACAGGTCTTGATTTCAAGCCCCAGGACTGGTAAAAGTAAAATAAAGTAATAAAATAAAAACACTAGGGGGATATATTAAGTACATAAAGATATTTGCAGCCTCTCATGCATTGAGAGTATGATGTCCACTAGTTAATCATTTTACTTCACTCGTATTTCCCCATTAAAATGTCCCTAAAGCCTGTGAGGAGATAGAAATTTGTCATACCAGAGACCCAGAGAGGTCATCTGACCCAAAGAGCAGTGGCTTAGAATGGGGAACTTTCTGAAGCTTTTGCATGCTCCCTTTGACACAAAGACCACAGCAGAACACTCAATCCCTTGTCTACATTTCACAGACACATGACATCCCACAAACTACACATGCTGGAATATGGCTCCTCCAGAGTCCCAGAATCCCAATTCAGGAGACAACTGCTTTCTGAGGCAGCCAATGAGAACTCCCCATCCCCAGCAAGCACATTGCTTCCATTATCTACTTGGATATTACAACAGCCACAAATGAAAGACGGCCATTGAGAAGAAGGAACTAGACAATGGCACACTGTCCACCGAGTTGATGGTCAACACAGGAAGAATGAGACAGAGGACACTCTGGGTTGGAGTAGCCAACTACCTTTCAGCACATTGCAATAGGCATCACAGAATAAGTTCCCATCATCAGAGTGAAAAGACAACCTATGGGAGCCAGAGGAACATAAGATTTCATGGACCATGAATGGTCCACACCTTTTAGACTGTAATAGGGCCCCGGGTAAAATAGGCCATTTTATAAGGCACAAATACCAGGTTTGCCTTGATTTGGTCACAGAGTTGACTCTTAGGAGGTCTGGGGAAGAGGCCTACAGAATTTGAAGGGGAGATATAGGTGCAATATGCATTTATTTTAAATAAAAAATAGCATAATATGCTTAATGAAATTAACAAAATATTAAACTATTGGAGAATTGTGTACTATTTACCCAACAGCACAAAAATGAAAGCATGGCTCATAGTATCAACTGGGAACTTCTGGTTTCCAAGTTGGACAAACAAAAGTAGAAGGACTTTGTTATCAAAAAACCTGCCTTGTAAGAAATGTTAAAATGATTTTTTAGAGAGAAGGAAAATTTTATAAATTTGAATATAAACTCCACAGAAAGAAGAGTATCGAAGACAGAAACAGAGAAGGAAAAGCAACATGTATTTTTCTTATTTTTAATTTTTAGTTGGAGCCTTCAAAATCCCTCTACCCAGAAAAAGACAGATCTAGCAAGCAAAAGATCAGTCAATACTCCATTCATCCATAACTAACATTTATACATAGACTACTTTATCCAGTAAGAGCTGTTCACACATTCTCTTCAAGTTTATATGAACATTAGCTGAACTATCACACATTCTGGGCCATGAAACACACCTTCACAATTCACAAAAGTATAAAAGTTACACAATGTATGCTCTCAAACTGAAATGAAATCAACCTCAAAAAAGATAGCTGGGAAATTCCAGAATACTTAGAATTAAAAAAAAAAACCCATACTTGTAAATAACACATGGCTCAAAGTAAAAACTCAAGGGAAAATCGAAAATATTTCTTACTAGATGAAAATATAAATACAAACTGAAAACTCGTAGGATGTAAAAATGGGACTTAGATGGAAATGCATAATGTTAAATGTATGTATTAGAAAGAACGAAGAACAGCCAAGCACCTGTGGCTCATGCCTGTAATCCTAGCTACTCAGGAGGCTGAGATCTGAGGATTGCGGTTCAAAGCCAGCCTGGGCAGGAAAGTCCATGAGACTCTTTTCTTCAGTTAACTACCAGAAAACTGGAAATGGTGTTGTGGCTTAAGAAGTAGAGTGACCACCTTGAACTGAAGAACTGAGGGACAGCGCCCAGGCCGAGTTCAAGCCCCATAACTGACAAAAATAAGAAGGAAAAGAAAGGAAAGAAAGAAAGGAAAGGAAGAAAGAAAGAAAGAAAGAAAGAAAGAAAGAAAGAAAGAAAGAAAGAAAGAAAGAAAGAAAGGAAGAAAGAAAAAAAGAAAGAAAGAAAGAAAGAAAGAAAGAAAGAAAGAAAGAAAGAAAGAAAGAACCTAAAAACAAATCATCTAGTCTCTCCTTAGGAAACCAGGATAGAAGAGAATTAAATGTGAAGGAAATGGAAGAAAAGAAATAAGAAAAATTAGAGCAGCAATCAAGGAAACAAGAAATAGAAAACCAATAGAGCTAAAAGCTGGTTCTTGAAATATTAATAAAACCAATAAGCCTTTAATCAATTAAGACAAAAAGATGATTCAAATTTCTAACATCAGAAATGAATGAAAGAAAGACTATCATTACGTATCAAAGCATATTGAAAAGATAATAACAGAATATTATGACAAATTCTAGAGCCAAGCACAATGGTAAGTCTAATTCTAGCTATTTGCAAGGCAGAGATCAGAGCATCATGGCTTGAAGGCAACCTAAGCATTGTGGTTCATGAGATTCTATTTCAATCAATGGCTCATAGATGTGAATGGAAATGTAAAATTATCAAATCTTTATAAATAACATGGGGGAAAACATGAAGCATCTTAGGTGTGAATGTCCTTTCTTATGTAACACCAGAGACAAAAATCTATCAAAAAACAATTGACACATTGGAATTTATCAACATTAAAAATTTCTACTCTAAGATTAAAATATGTCCAGCATTCTATGTCACTAGGAAATTGTAACTTAAAACAACTATGAGATATTATTACTATTAATACATTTATTGATATACCAAGTGTCAAGCACAATATAGAGTTTGGGTGAGAATAATGTGTCATACAAATTTATTAATTATACTAAAATGTACTAAATGTACAGTGAGAGTTATGGAAAGTATGAAAAGTTGTGCGCTATATATGGAAACTATAGACTATGTTGTGTTTTGTTATGAACCTAAATTTTGGAAAAAAGTTTCTAGTAAAGAGATGAGAATGGGCCAAATCTCTTTCCAGAGGCAAATTAATACCCTTAGTAGTATCAATAATACAAATAAAAGAATAAAATAAATGAACTGATATTTGATATGAAAATTAAGCATGAAATTATAAACATTTCCAAATATACAATTAAATTAAAGAATATTGGACATAGAAATTAATGAATCTAAACAGAATTCTGCAACACAGTTAACAGAAAACAATGATGATAGATTGAGGAACTAGATCTTCAAAAACTTGGCCATGTTTTGATTAAGTTTAGTCAAGGAGGCTAAAATTATAAAGAAAATAATATACATATAAAATAAATAAAATGAGTATGTAATCAAACACTACTTAAAAATTGCAGTGTAACATAAAAACTTTATTGGTAGGATAATTTTCTAGGAAAAACTATACATTTCCAAACAAAACCAGGAAGAAATAAAAATGATTCAGGGGCCAACAGCAATGGAAAACAGAAAAAGTAACAAAATGTTAAGGAATTATTCCCAATAAGGACTCCAGATCCAGATCATTAACAACAGAGAATTTCCAATTTTCAAGGAAGAGATAATTACACACTTTAGAACCATCCCATGGAGAGAGTGTGAAGTTTTCAGTTCCTGCTGAGCACAATTCATGCCTGAAGTACACACTTGACTGATCAAACAGAATGATAGCAAGATGTGTGGAGTCCCCATTCTAGTTGCCAAAGTGACCAGAATTCAAATTTAATAATGAGGTACATGAGTAGCTATCTATAATCAAGAACATAGCTATCTATCAACAAGAACAATGTGAGCATTACCTAATCAGTAGATCAAAGGAAGAAAAGCTGATCATCATGCAGATTTAAGCAAAGGAAATCAATCACACATCCAAGAGAGATTCAATGTCATGTTAACAGAACCTGAAAGGTGACAGTGGGTTGATCCTATTGTTTTCACTGCATTTGAAATGCATCTTGTATATACACTTCTCTAATTTGGGAAGGGGAAGGGAAAAAACAAAATGCTTAAATAGAGATACAGGTTGACCCATTGTAACAATGAGATGTACAAGACACTATGTTGAAAAATGAACTTTACAATTTAGCAGGGGGGCAGTTAGGGGAAGTGTAATTGTGGAGGTGGGAGGGATGGGATGGTAGGGGAAAAACACAGGAGGAGGCAACAATGCTCAATAGGAAATGTACTCATTACCTTGCTCATGTAAGTGTAACCCCTCTGTACAGTATTTTTACAATAAAAATGTATTAAAATGTTTAAAAAGGAATTTATTAGGGAAATAGATTTAAATCAAATCTACTGGTAAATGATCTTGTTAACTCTTCAAAAATTATTGCAGATATGTGGGTAAAAGTTATGATATCAGTCACCAACCAAGTGGAGAATTTTACATTTTTACAGGGGATATGTATGCTCAGAATCTGCACACCACATTCCCACCCCACCTTCTGAGCTACCTGATCCTGCCACACAGTTAAGAGGAAGGGGGCTGCTTCTGTCTCTAGGGAGACAGGTGTGTCTGTCTCTACTGTTTCCAGGGAAACAAGTAGCCTCCATGCCTCCAGAGATGAGCATGATGGATATTTGGAAAGGGGGGGACTTACCTTTTAGCCCTCCAGATTTCCGTCCTCTCTTTATAATGGCTCCTTTTAAAATACTTTTACTTTTCATTTTTTTGCTTCTTTTATTGTTATTTTTACTTTTTTATTTTTTGCTTTTTTATAATTTCTTTTTGAAACATTTTCCCCAATTTATAGTTTTATTTAGTATCATGAAATTTTGTACAGTTTGATGATGCTAGTATATGCAAGTATATAATATACTTTGATCAATTTAATTATCCCTAATCCCCTTCCTCTTACCTTTGCCCTTTTTAAAACAGCTTTCCATGGACTTCATTATGTTGTTTTCTAACACACATTTATATGTATATGTGTGTGTATATGTATGTATATACATATATATGCTACATATCTATGTGCAGTATTACACACACAGCTATCTATCTATCTATCTATCTATCTATCTATCTATCTATCTATCTATCTATCTATCTACACCACCTTCACCTTCATCTACCACCTTCACCTCCATCACCCTCTTTTTTTCCTCTACTCTTGGAGTAATGGTACAATTACAAAAATTACAATTTTGTGCATAAAACTTTAAAAGATTATTTTGCTTTGAGAAAATAATTGTCATTACCATTTCTTAATTTTGTGTGGAATAATTTGCTCACTCAGATATTTCTGCAAAATAGTAACAGCTCTGCTTCATTTTTGTAATAAAATGTAACTGAAAAACAAGAATAAAAAATTACAATTTCAGGGCTGGGAAGATGGCTCAGTGGTAGAGCGTTTGCCTTGCATGCATGAGGTCCTGGGTTCGATTCCTCAGCACCACATAAGCAAAAAGAAAAAAGCAAGAAGTGGCACTGTGGCTCAAGTGGTAGAGTGCTAGCCTTGAGCTGAAGAGCTGAGGGACAGCACCCAGGCCCAGAGTTCAGGCCCCACGACTGGACCCCCCCCCAAAAAAAAATTACAATTTCAGACTGTGATAATAATTGCATAGCTGTGTAAATATGTTTAAGCTTAGTCAGCTGCAGATTTAAGATGCACACACCTTATGGTGACATTTACACCTCACAACTCTTAGGCTGTGAAGCTAGTTGGTCCTCTGAGACACATGTAGGTCCTATGTTAATGGTATTAAGAAGGTAGAAATTTACTGCAAATATGATGTTTAGATACAAGGCCTCTGGAAGTGGTGTTAAATCAGATTAGATTAGATTAGATTAGATCATTAGGATAGAATCTTCATAATCAGACTTTGCTGGTTTTCTGAAAGGAAGAGAGGCCACATAGTAATTCACATTACTTCTGCCAAGATAGGATACAGCCAAAGGAGACCCTTGCCGGCTTGTACCATGCTGCCTGAGCTTCCAAGTGGCAAACCAAAAAAAAACATCTCTTCTTTATAAAGCAGGCTACCTCGACTATTTTACTATAGTAATGAAAAGGTGGATAACACAATATTTTTAAGGAAAGCAAAGAACTGATGAGACACATAGCCATAATTCTGGCATGTAATAGAAAAAGATCTTGCTTATCACTCATAGTCCTTAAATGATGACAAAAAGTTTTCCTAACGGTTCACACTCCCTAAATGAAGACTCCCTAATGCTTGTCTCTTCCTCTGTGGTCATACAAAACCTTCTTTAAATTTTATTTATTTTTTAATTTTTTTGTTACCATTAATTAGGTGTACAAAGGAGCTTTAATATGTCATGCCAATTTATAAGTGCAATACATCTTGATCAATGTCATCCTTTCCACCATTTTCCATCTCTCCCAACCCCACCCATTCCCTCTAGTCATTTTATAATTACATCCGATTAAAAAGTCTCCTCACATATTTGAGTTAGTGAAAGCATTAAACTTTTCCTTGCTTAAATGTGTATTAAAAATCAACTCATTTACTTTTCTTAGCCTTCCTTTAAAAAATTACTACTCTCTATCATGTATTTGTGCTCTGAACAACAACAACCACAAACTAGCATAATTCCCTTTACAATTCTTGTACACTTGGTCAAGACCTTAAAAAAGAAGCATGGAATCTGGAAGTTGGAAGTGATGACTGAGATCCAGTATCTAGGTCTCCCAAGGGGCCCCTACAAATTGGCTTTTCCCAGTTTCTCTGGGGAATATTTTTGGTTTCAGGAAGAGCTCAGTCCTTCTTGGTGACTCCATGGACCTGCCTTGGTAAAGATCAAGAATGCAAGCAAACCAAAGGGAAATAAAATATTGGTGTCTCACTATTGTAAGAAAGAACTGATTCTCCTACTTGCCAAATACAGCATTTTCAAAGTAGAAGCTGAGAATTAAAAGCCCTAAGAAATTTGGTAGTCAGCAGAGCCACTAGTGGTAAAATGTTATGTGAAAAGAAAAATCCTACTTTCCTGATAACTTAAGACCACTCATCTCTGTAACTTCAAATAATAAATTTCTGATGTTTAATATATAGCTGAAATTAAAGGATAAGAAATTACTTTGTCATTCATTCTGTTATTCTCCCTTGCTGCCCAGTCTCAAATGCTTAAGATAGAGTGTCTCTTTTGATACTCTAACTACAAGGAGACAGTTATGAAGTAAGACAAAGATAACATAGACTAGACAATGGTAGAACTGGGCACCAGTGTCTCACTCTTATAATTCTAATTACTCAAGAGGCTGTGTTCTGATCATGATTTGAAACCAGCCTAGACAGGAAAGTCTATGAGACTCTTATCTCCAATAAACACACACACACACACACACACACACACACACACACACACACACACACACACACGCACACACACACACACACACACAGAGCCAAATGGAGCTATAGCTCAAGTGGTAGAGTGGAAGCCTAGAGCAGGAAAAAAATCTAAAGAACAGCACCTAGGCCCTGAGTTCAAGCCCTAGTATCAGCAAGGAAGGAAGGAAGGAAGGGAGGGAGGAAGGAAGACTTTAGTAAAAAGTGCATTAAATTTCATTTTATATTGGATCTTGACAGGCTTATGTGGCTAGAATTGCCAAGTTTTTGTTTCCCCATCTGCAGTGTAAGAGTAGCAGTGAAATCTAGGGCACTGTAGTGAGGATCACAATGGTCTGTAAAGGGAATTTCTCACCGTGTTCTATTCCAAGCAGCGAAGTCATTTCTTATCCTGTAATTCAGCTATATATTAAACGTCAAAACACTATTTTGTGAAGGTGCAGAGATGGGTGGTCTTAAGTGCCATTACTGTGCACTTATATTCACAGTATTCTGTCATTCAGAAAGCCATGGCCCCTTGGCATACACAATGTGACCTTCTCTTGTGAGGCTTGGTCCCCATCGGTCTAGATTTCATGTGTTGTGTAGTTGAACACAAAGCACAGCCTAAGAACATTTTGTGTGTGTGTGTGTGTGTGTGTGTGTGTGTGTGTGTGTGTGTGTGTGTGTGTGTGTGTTGGTCCTAGGATTTGAACACAGGGCATGGATGCTGTCCTTGAGCTTCTTTTGCTCAAGGCTAGTGCATTACCACTTGAGCTTCAGCTCTACTTCAGGTTTTCTGGTGGTTAATTGGAGATAAGGGTCTTACGGACTCCCCTGCCTGGGGTAGCTTCAAACTGCAATCCTCAGATGTCAGCCTCCTGAGCAGGAGGATTACAAGCTTGGCAACATTGCAATTTTTACTGTTGACTTTAAAATGGGGTTTGTGAAGGCCTTTTTCTCAGAGGTTTCCTCTGAGCAGCCATCTACACACTCCCAAAGAAGCCAGGGAGCTCAGGGGTTCATGGCCAGCAGGCAGTGGAGGAGACAGGAAGAGACAGCCTTTGCCCTCATTCAATGCATGTTTGCTGCATCTCTATTATGTGTTAACATTGTTGTGAGAACTGAGATTGCAGCAGTGGGTAAATCAGGCCAAAGTCTGAAGTCCTGATGCCCTGAGGTTATAGTCAGTATCTGCCATTCTATTGTGGAGAGAGTAAAAAGGAGTTAGTTCAATTGCTTTGGTCTTGGAGAGAAAAATAAAGTCAGGAAGCTGACAGGAAGTGGATGGGTGCTGCAGTTTCAGATAGTCACGTTGGAGTGGCGGTGAGGGAAAATGTCATAAGAAAATAACCCTTTTTGAGGCAGAGCTTGGCAAATGCTCGAGTGAGCCAGACTCTGAGAGGGCCTGAGAATGGGCAAGGGTGGGCATGGTAAGCTATGAACTCAGAAGTCTGTGGGAAAGATGGCACCCGCTTTGGATACATGTTCGAGTTTAGCTTTTCCTCTCCAGTGGCCCAGAGACGTCTCCTTGGGGCCTTTTGAGCAGAGGGGCGTAGTGTCACACACATGGAGCAAGATCATTCTCATGTGGGGTGCGGTGCACCCGGCATGGTTTGTGATCTGTGAAGCCCAAAGGTGTCCCTGTGACCCGGCCCTGCCAACGTCAGTTTGAACACAGCATCTGAGTGGTCTCAGGAGTCTCTCTGACCAAAGAATGGTAGCCATTATTCTGTGCTTGCTGAGCTCCATGGGCTTCCACCTGGGAAACGTTCAGTCCTAATACTGGGTGGTAGAAGTTCAGCTGCCCTGCGTGGAGAACACAGATGAAGGTCACACGGGAAAGAACAGGTCCCAAGAATGGTAGGAGGAAACCCAGAGACCATTGAAACCCGGACAAAGCCAGAGAACGTGCGGAAGACTGCCTGACCTAGTCCTGCCGGGATGCAGTGAGGTCAGAGGCCTCAGCGCAAATCCATCCGACCACGCCACTTAGCCCCACAAGGCACATGAGCCACCGTGAGCCAATCAAACACACGTATGCCCACGCGAGCCAATCAAACGCACGTATGCCCACAGGAGCCAATCAAATGCACACATGTTGGTTTTCACTGGTTGCTTCTTACAAGAGAATGTAACACGGGGAGAGGGGTGGGTGCAGGGGAGGATGCGCATGGAAGACGGGCAAACCCCAGTTCATCTCCCCACATAGGGGGCTGTGCGGGATGTGCTGTCCTCTTCCAGGCGCCAGATCAGCCAAGGCTAGCCAAATCTCACTGGACTTCTCTGAGCCAGAGTTGTGAGCATTTACAAAGTATCAGTGGTTTCAGACAAGGGCCTGACGTGACCTGGCCACCACCGGTCACTCTCAGCTTCCCTCACCAGAGCGTGACAGGCAGCCTACAAGTCTAATCTTTTTAAGCTGAGCTGGAGGCCTCTGGGTTGTCTTAAATCCACTCCAACACCTACAAGAACATGTCTACCTAACAGAGGTCAACACCAGTTCTTCTCTGATTTATACAGTGCCTTCTTATTACAAGAGCTTTGTAGATCCAAGGTGATATTTCCCTTCACGGATTTGTGGGTAGTTCAGAGATAAAAGACAGTATTTTTTATGTGCGAAAATACCGCCTGACTAAACGTCCTACTTCCTCTGGAAGAAATGAATTATTGCCTCCATCTGGCGTATGTTAAATAGTTGTGAAAATACAAGAACTTCCTGTGAGCTCCCTCAAAAAAAATCTTGACAAGCTTTACACTATTTTGGACTACTCTAATTTGTCTATGGCATTCAAATTATGACAAAATAAGAAAATATGGTAAACTCTGGTCAGACGTACGCAGCTTTCTTCACCTTTCCTGCAACAAGTCAGCTCATTTACGTCAACAACAAACCAAAAGGAGGAAAGAACCTGTTTTTAAAATGTAAGGGCTTGAAATTACCTCACCCTTTCTAAGGTGTTTTATCAACAGTTTAAGAACATTTACTAAAATAATTGTATGTATCCTGCAGTCATGAAGTAGCTGAACTCCATGAAGCTTAGCATTAGTCTAGTGCAGTCTCACATTTTTATTCATTCTTTGTGTAGCCCCAGACTGGCCTCAAATTTAACCATCTTCCTGCCTTAGCCTTCCAAGTGCTGGGCTGGGATTACACGTGTGAGAGGCCATACTCAGCCTTAGTCAAGACACACACTCTCTTTGTCTCTCTCTCCCTCACTCACTATCTCCCTCCCTCTCTGTCTCTCTGTCTCTTTGTCTCTCTGTCTCTTTCTGTCTCTGTCTCTGTCTCTGTCTCTCTCTCTGTCAAGTCAAAGCCCATCCTGAGAGCTGCTCTCCTCCTGAGTGTAACTGTCCTCACTTCCTTTCCATGGAATCCAGCAATCTTTGTGATTTTATTCTGAATCAACTACACACATTGTGCAGATTATTTTCCTGGCTCCACCAATTAAAGCTTGGGAAAGTTACTTTACCTCTCTACTCTTGAACCTTCTTATCTGTAAAATGGAAATCATAATGACAATGCTCAGTTGTTGTGATGAATATGATTTTTTAAGAGCTTAGAACATTCCTGGTACACATTAAACACCATCTAAGTATCTGATCAACATTTTGAAAATAAGTGAAACCTACTGCATAGTACCATGTCCATTTCCTCTCACTAGCTTTTTACAAGGTAGTTCTTGTCCTATGACCAGCTTTTCCCTGGTAGCTTTCTACTCCTACCACCTGTGCGGTTGATGTTCTTAGCTCAGAGGAACAGTCAGTGGCCAATTCACAGAACTGGCTTCATGCATGGCATAGACGCCCCTGGTTCTGGGTCAAAGGACACAAGTGAGCAGAGACCACAGAATACAGTCCCACCAGCCATATACCAGGCATATGCCAGCCACACACATGGACAATTTGCTCCCACCACAGCTTTTGTTTCTTTGATCTTCAAAATAAGTCATCAGAGCAAAACAGTCTTACTGGTGATCACACCTGTAAGCGTCTCAAGAAGCTGAGCTCTGATGATCAAAGTTCAAAGCCAGCCTGGGAAGGAAAGTCCATAAAACTTATTTCCAATTAACCACCAAAAGCTGGAAGTGGCTCTGTGGCTCAAGTGCTAGAGCATTACCCTTGAGTGGAAAAGCTCAAAGTCAGCTCCCAGGTCTTGAGTTCAAGCCCCAGAACCAGCACAAAAGAAAAATAAATCTTTGACTCTACTACTGGAAAATCTCTACAGGTATTTTTAGGAGTACAGAGGGGAGGGTGGGCACATGAGAGCATGTGTTCATGTTTGTATTTAAGCTTGAAGCCTTCCCTACCCTATAGCTGCTCAGCTTTATTCTGTTGGATCTCTAAGTAGCATCTGAAATAGCATAAATTTGATTATACTGTTTTCTGGCTCATGTTTGCAATAGAAAATATCTACCTTTTCCCTTCTGGGAACACATATGCACATATATACCTTTATTGTATAAATATATTATCCTATAAAAAAATTAAAGTCTTATTCATTCAGGAATTTAATCAGTGAGTTAATGCAAATGAAATATTTTATATGTGCCAAACGGTGTGTACTTTCATTCGCCTACATTAGTGATGCTAATTAGTTATGTTAATTAGCAGGTTCTCAGAGAAGGACTCTGAACCACAGTTGGAAATGAGATGCCTTCAAAGGCTAGAAGAACAAAGATCCTTGTCACAACCAAATGTTGCTGCGTAAAGAAAAAGTGTGAACCATGAGGAACAGCAAGATCTGAGGAAAACTGACAGGACATTTCTCAGCTAATTGAAATACAATAGAAAAACTTTACAATATAATTTTTTATTATTTTTTATTTTTTATTTAATTTTATTTTATTTGTGAACATACTATACAGAGGGGTTACAATTACATGGGCAGGATAATGCGTACATTTCTTACCAAGCATTGCACCCTCCTCCTTTGGTTTACCCTTCGCATCCCTTCCCAGCCTCCCCCCTCCCCCCCAATCCCAATCCTTCTCCTTCCCCCCCCCCCCCGCACCGACGTTGTAAAGCTCGTTTTGGACATGACAACTTGTACTTCTCATTGTTGCAACAGGTCCACCTGTATCCTTAAACAACTGGTTTTTCCCCATCTCCTCCACATGTTATACTGACATCAAATATAGTGAAAGCAGGGGTTATACAATATAATTTTTTAATTCAGAAATGATGACCAATGTGGAAGAAAACTTGCTAGAATTGTC
The DNA here is from genome assembly GCF_024711535.1 of Dipodomys merriami. Classification (NCBI taxonomy): domain Eukaryota; kingdom Metazoa; phylum Chordata; class Mammalia; order Rodentia; family Heteromyidae; genus Dipodomys; species Dipodomys merriami. The sequence continues at coordinate 2,141,974 of NW_027202316.1, forward strand.
ATGATAAAAATAGGGACTGAAGCCGGGCACTGGTGGCTCACACCTATAATATTACCTACTCTGGAGGCCGAGATCTGAGGATCATGGTTCAAAGCTAGCTCAGGCAGAAAAGTCTCCAAGAGACTCTTATATCTGATTAACCACTCAAAAACGGAGTATAATACTATAGCTCAAACTGATAAAGCCCTAAGCAAGAGTTCAAGGAGAGAGCCCAGTCCCTGACTTCATGTCTATGACCGACATTTTTAAAAATACTGAAGTAGAATTCTCCTGGTTTTGATTATCTGTATTTAGATCTATCCTGGAGAGCTGGGAAGACTAGTTAAGCCTAGCTAATCTACAATGTGAGCTGACAAGTCAACCTCAAGTTTATTCCAGAACCTGTTCTAAAAGGCCACAGGGAAAACAACCACTTCTTTTTTATATATGTTTTTTATTGTGAAAATACTGTACAGAGGAATTACAGTTACATGAGCAAGGTAATGAGTACATTTCCTATCAAGCATTGTTGCCTCCTCCTTTGTTTTTCCCCTACCATCCCTTCCCTCCCACTTCCACAACTACACCCCCTCCCCCCACACACCTAACTTGTAAAGTTCGTTGTTCAACTGTGTATTGTACATCTCATTGTTACAATAGGTCAACCTGTATCCCTATTCTAAACATTTTGTTTTTTTCTTTTCCCCTCCCCAAATTATACCAACATCAAATACAGGGGTTATACCATGGGGGAGGAACATACAAAGCAACAAAAAAAATCACATGGGACCTTATAAATACATTAGAAACAATAGCAAGAAAGAAAAAACACACTTGTGACCCTATCTTGGGATTCATTTCGCTTAACATCATCTTATCTGGTCATATGTACATAGCTTTTGACCTTTTCAGCTTGGCCCAGATATGTGCTAGTTATTCCAAAAAAGGGACACCATAAGACCTTCTTTACCTTCCTTTAAGAAAAGATTCCCTGAAGAAATAATATTTCAATGATGGGTTGGAGAGGATAGATACAACATCCTTGATTACCTCAAGTCCCCCTCCATCCAGGAAAGGCCACAGGGTCAGTAAGAAAGGGAGACAGAATGAATTCTATCAGATCAGAGTTCCTAGTTTACACTTGCAATACTGGTAGCTGAATGACATAGCATGATGCCCTCAACACAGAAATAATGGACTCAGATCATCACTCACAATGCCAAGAGACCTCAGAGGCAGTGTCTCTGAGGAGACACTCCTACTTTCCAGGGGAATAATAGAGACTGAGCAAAAAGACCTGCACAGTCTAGTGGTATATCCCATGGAAACTTTTGATTAATAAAGTCAGCAGTGCCAGAGGTTGAGGGACCTTAATGGGGCCATTACCTTTGTGCTCCAGGATCCAGAAAAGATTGCAGTGCCTGCAGAGGGCGAAATGAAGGAGCAGCCCATCTGGCTCACAGTGTCACAAAGTAAGCTGTTAAACGGTTAGCTTTCAAACAGCCAAACCTGTGCTAGAAAGTTGAAAACTACTAGAAAACTTTGGAGCAGTGTTTTCCCCTGGCTGTGATTCAAGCAGTCTGAGAGATCACAATGAAGACAAGAATACACAAAGGGTCAGCAGTTTCAAGGGGGCCTCTGTGTGCCCCAGCGAGAGCACACCCCTCATAGTTTTAGTATGACATTTGTATAAATGTGAGAAGGCATGAAATCAGCTATGTGTAACCATGAAATTTGCTGATTTATGATTTCCATAAAGTTCTCTTCTTTAGACAAGAACATAAGACTGGGACCTGGAGGTTCTTCATCTTCGTGCCCTTGTAAACAAACAGATATTGGCTATTTTCCCTCAATGCTGCATGACTGGATCTGATTTAACTAAAGACGGGGAATGGCTTTTTGAGTATTCATGATGGGCTCTTCTTTGGCACTTCTCTTTCTCACCCATAGGTACTTGTTTCTCTTGGTTACTATCTCATTTGCAAACCTTCAGGCATAACTTGGCTAAGTTAGCACATGGCCTTCTCCACCCCTCAGACCCTTGAACAACTCTCCCCAATGAGATTTGCCATTGTCTGACAAGTAGTCAGAAATCAAGCGCTGTATGCATCAGGAAATGTCTCCCTATCCTCTTAAAAGAGGAGGGTTGTGAGGGGTCAGTGGCAAGCACTGCCCACAGAGTCAGTGTCTTTCTATTCTTGATATTTTTATAAGGGAAAGCTAACATGAGACATGGAGAAAATTCACAGATGAAAGAAACAGAGATGCTTATGAAACTGAATTTCCCATCCAGAAGTTCTCAAAAGGTATTTTAGAAAATTTACTTTATTCTAAAACACTGAGCACTTCATTTCTGGACATGGACTATATGACCTTCAAGATATATTCAATTTGAGAATCTATGATTTATTTTTTATTTTTGTGATCACTTTTGAGCTCTATTCCTTAGAAGAAAAGATTTGGATGTTCATATTTTTCTGTTTTCTACTTTGAGGCTCAAATGAGCCCTATCAAGGATGCCAGAGAAGCTGAGTGATGGTATTTCTGTAATCCTAGCTACTTTAGAGGCTGAAAATGAGAAAATCTATTCAAGGTCAACCCAAGCAGAAAAGATCACAAGAACTATTCTCAATCTGTAGCTTGGGGCAGTGGTAGCTAAACAATGTGGGAGGCTGAGATTGGGAAGACTGATGTTCTAGGCCAGCCTGAGCAACAAAGTCCATTAAATTCCATCTTAACAGATATACTGACCATCCAAGCTACAGTGGAAGACTAAAAATGTATGAATTGTGATCCTGGGCAGGAAGTGAGAATATCTTGCAAATACCAGCATAAAGGAAGTGCTAGGGACTGGGGTAGTGATAGAGTGCATGCCTAGCAATCACAAGACCCTGATTACAAACCCCAGTATTGCGTCTCTCCAAAAACAATGCAAGAGAAGTAGAAGATGGCCCAGGACACTAAAGGTGTTACATTATTTCCTAAATCAGAGCTATCTTTTATCTCAAAGACATCTATATTTCCTCAGTGACCTCTTTTGAGTTCTCTATCTTTGCCTGTGAAAATTTCCAACTATGAACTCTCGTAACTTCTCAGAATGTAGAATTTGGTAGTTGCCTAAATGAATGAATCTAATGAGTGACACATTAATCAATCCTTTGTGAAATAAATAATGTAGGCTTGTAAATTTGCTCCAGCTTAAATATTAAAAAATGATTTTATGCTTATACAGACAGTGGTTCCATCTGTAGTAGTCAACTAGTTCAGGCTAATCTAAAAGGGGCACTGAGAGTGGTTCGGCCCAACTGTGCACATCATCTAGGCAAGAGAGAAAATTTCTTATCCTAGGGAGCCTTCAGAACTAGGTAGAACTCAGAAACAAAAAATCCGGGGTTGGATGTGTTTTTTTTTTTTAGAAAAGGAGAAGATGTGTAATCAGCATGAATTTCAGCATCCTTTATAGTTGGAGCAGAGTGGCATGAACACCAAGGCTAGGACTCCATGTTGGAAATATATGCAAAGTCCAAATAATACAAGTCCAAATAAAAACAGATATGTGTGATTGCAAAAGTGACTTTATAGGTAACTATAGAAAGCAGTAATGGATGGTGTCATTTGTTATGTAGACACAGAATTTTGCCTAGAAATCAGGCTGGGCAGGAGGGCAGTGTCTCCATGTTAGGACAACATGAAGCATTTGTTTTGTAAGACAGCTTCCAGCAGGTCTTGCAATCCTTAGCTCATGGTTCTCTAGCAAGTTTCCAAATTCAAAATTTCCTTTGGATGTAATGTTATTACCTTCTCAGATTGTGTGCCTTTGTATTGTATTACCAATAATATTGAATTGATAACAATGGTATCAATTTCTTGGTTGAAGAAAATAGGATTGTAATGTTTCCCAAAGATATGAAATGAGACGTTCAAAACAACTGGCAAAATTAGATTTGTGAATTACTAGAAGCTGTCATAGAATGTTAAACTGGACTAAAAACACAACAACTATAGGTGGTTAGTCAGCTTCCTCTTAGCAGAACAATTAGTTGAGACAATGAAATTCTTTTGGCCAGGCCTGGGTGGGGGCAAGGGGTGGGAGGGCAAGGTTGTCAGGGGCTTGAACTTAGGGCCAGGGCATTGTCCCTGAGCTCTCTTTTGCTCAAGGCTAATGCTCTACCATTTTGAGCTAAGTTGCCACTTCTGTTTTTCTGGTGATTAATTGGAGGTAAAACAGTCTCAAAGAATTTCCTGCCTGGGGGACTCATCAAAGAAAGAGAACTATAGACCCATTTCTTTGATGAATATTGATGCAAAACTTCTCAACAAAATCTTGGCCAATCGACTTCAACAACTCATCAAAAGAATCATATACCTTGATCAAACAGGATTCATTTCAGGGATGGAGAGCTGGTTCAATATACATAAAACAATTAATATAATCCATCACATCAACAAGAGCAAGGATAAGAACCACATGGTTATCTCAATAGATGCAGAAAAGGCATTTAACATGATTCAACACCCCTTTATAATGAAGGCTCTGAAAAAATTAGGAATCCATGGAACATTCCTCAATATAATAAAGGCTATACATGACAAACCTACAGTCAGTATTATATTTAATGGAGAAAAGTTAAAGTCATTTCCTATAAATTCAGAAATGAGACAAGGGTGTCCACACTCCCCACTCCTCTTCAACCTAGTATTAGAATTCCTAGCTACAGCAATAAGCCAAGATGCAGACATAAAGGGGTTCCAAATAGGGAAAGATGAAGTAAAACTCTACCTCTTTTCAGATGGCATGATCTTGTATTTCAAGAACCCCATGGACTCCACTCCCAAGTTACTTAAGCTGATCAGAAACTTTGGCAAAGTAGCAGGGTACAAAATTAACCCTCAGAAATCAATGGCTTTCCTATATGCCAATAATGAGAAGAGCACGGCTGAAATTAGGAAAGCAACCCTTTTTGTAATAGCCCCACAAAAAATAAAATACTTAGGAGTTAACTTAACTAAAGAGGTGAAGGACCTGTATGACGAAAACTTTACAAACCTGAAACAGGAATGTAAAGCAGAACTAAGGAAGTGGAAAAACCTCCCATGCTCCTGGATTGGAAGGATCAACATTGTGAAAATGGCAATACTTCCCAAGGCTATCTACAAATTCAATGCAATATCTATCAACATTCCAACCTCACTCTTCAATAAAATAGAAGAAGCAACCCCAAAATTCATATGGAACAATAAAAGACCCCAAATAGCAAAAACAATCCTTAGTAGAAAGAACAGCACAGGAGGAATATCAATTCCAAACTTCAAACTCTACTACAAAGCCATAGTAATCAAAATAGCTTGATACTGGCACAAGAACAGATCTGAGGACCAATGAAATAGGACTGAAGACCCAGAAATGAACCCACAGACCTATAGCCATCTAATCTTTGACAAGGGAGCTAAAGAAATAGAATGGAAGAAAGACAAGCCTTTTCAGTAAATGGTGCTGGCAAAATTGGTTAAACACTTGTAGAAAATTAAAATTAGATCTCTATATATCACCCTGCACCAGAATCAACTCCAAATGGATCAAAGACCTCAAAATAAAAGCAGACCCCATGAAAACATTACAGGAAGAATTAGGAGAAACTCTAGGGTTTCTTGGCACAGGCTGAAATTTTCTTAATAGATACCCAGAAGCACAACAGATCAAAAAAAGTTTGGACAAATGGGACTGCATGGAACTGCGGAGCTTCTGCAAGACAAAGGACATAGTTAGCAAGATCAACAGAAAGCCCATGGACTGGGAGAAGATCCTCACTAGCCATACAACGGACAAGAGTCTCATATCTAAAATATACTTAGAACTCAAAAATGAAATCCCTTAATACCAAGTCATCAAAGAAACAACTGCCCAATTAACAAATGAGCTAAAGATTTAAAGAGAGACTTCTCTGAAGAGGAAATAAGAATGGCCAATAGACACATGAAGAAATGCTGAACTTCTTGGACCATTAAAGAAATGCAAATCAAGACAACACTGAGATTCCACGTCACCCCAGCTAGAATGGCTATAATCAAGAAATCTAATAACAGCAGATGCTGGAAGGCATGTGGCCAGTAGGGAACCCTACTGCATTGTTGGTGGGAGTGTAAACTTGTTCAACCACTCTGGAAAGCAGTATGGAGGTTCCTCAAAAGACTACATATAGAACTCCCTTATGAACCAGCAATCCCACTTTGGGGCATTTACCCAAATAATCACAAACAAGGTCATACCAAAGTTACCAGCACAACCATGCTTATCACAGCATTATTTACCATAGCTAAACTATGGAACCCACCCAGATGCCCCTCAGTAGATGAATGGATCAAGAAAATGTGATACACACACATACACACACACACACACACACACACACACACACACACACACACACACACACAATGGAATTCTATGCCTCGGTCAGAAAGAATGACATTGCCTCTTTTGTTAGGAAATGGAAAGACTTAGAAAAAATCATATTAAGTGAAGTAAGCCAGACCCAAAGAAACATAGGTCCCATGGTTTCCCTTGTTTGCAGTGACTAGCGTATGTGTAGGATAAGCAGAGTAGGTCAAAGGCTATGTACATATGACTATATGAGATAATGTTAAGCAAAATGCACCTCAAGACAGGGACATAAGAGGTTTTTTGTTGTTGTTGTTTTTTCTTTCTTGCTAGTGTTTTTAATGTGCTTACAATACACTATGTGATTCTTTTTTTTTTTCTATTGTATGTTCTTCCCCCATGGTATAACACCTGTTTTCACTGGATTTGATGCTGGTGCTCTGCACCTTGTATATATATTTTAGTAATTTGGGGAGGGGAAGGGATATTGCAGAACACTTAAATGAGGATGCAGGCTGACCCATTGTGATGATGAGATGTACAGGATACTATATTGAAAACAAACTTTACAATTGTGGGGTGGGGGGCAGGAGGAGTTGGGGAGGTGGGGAGGAAAGTGATGGTATGGGGAAAATAAAGGAGGAGGTAACAATGCTTGTTATGCTGGAGAGAATTCCTTTATCGTTTCCATGATGTTCTTGTCCCCACAACATGAAGGCCATATCCTGGATGTCCAAAGCATGATCATATTTCACCCATTTTTAACCAAATCACAATCCAAGCAAGTTCTCTCACATTGTCTTCCATGAGAATTTTCCTATACCAATGACTACTTTTTTTTTTTAGGATTTTCCTTGTTCATTAAATGACAGCTCAAAACTACCATACTAATCCCCAAAAATATTCTATTGGCTCACTTCTTATATTGCTTTTGCATTGTGTCATAATTCCTGTGAAATAACAGGAGGTTCAAATCTCTCCTTCACTCTTAAATCATACTAAATGCCTCCGATAAGACTGAGCAAAGGAATTTCATTAGCTCTGCTTCAAATGCTACAGTGCAGTTCACCCTGCTTCTGGTCCATTCTGTATTTCCATTTGGTCAATGTGATCTCCGCAAAACACAGGGCAGTCTGACCCAACCAAAAGAGTGTTCCTGCTTCCTGTCAGAACTGGCTTCTGTATGTCGACACATAAGGAATTTCTTTCTTTCTTTTTCACTCTTTCTTTCTCTTTCACTTGTTCTTTCTTGCATTCTTTTGCTTTTTCTCTACTTGGAAATGATTGTTATGCTTGTTCTTACTTAATTTTAATTTCAGAAATAATTCCATTCATACAGATGATTTGGTAACCAAATGAGTGAACCAGTGAGGGGATTGGAGCTGTGACCCACATGGATAAAACCTCTAAGAGCAAAACTAGAAATATTAATTCAGTAATAGTGAAGAAATAGCCAGGCAATTAAGCTCTGAATCCATGGTAGATGTTTTAATAGATACTTGTTGGAAGAACAGGCGGCCTCCATCAGGCTTCCTGAGACAAGATTCAGTGTTTTCAGGGTTATTGTGGCAACACCTGATTGGGACAAACAAACTCTACTCTCCAGGATCTGCGAAAGAACAATATCAGCAATCTCCCTGATTCAACCTTCTTATAATAGAAGGTATAGATATGGGGCCTGAAGAAGGGTTGCTTTTTTAAACTAAGAGCTACTTACTAGTATATCCAGGCTAAGAATGTCTTAAATTGCTGCACTATTTCTCTAGTTAGAATCTGGGGACAGATAGGACATTGATGCAACTTGTTTTATTATCATCTTTTCCTACCTTGGGTATCACTTGGGCAGCCAACCCTGCTGATTTAAGATGGTCATGACTTTACTTGTCATCTCTCTCATTGCTTCAAAATCTGCTCCACCTAAATAGCTGTTTCCAGGATTGGCTCTGAAATACAAATGAGCATATTTCCCACTTCTCAACTATGACAGGCTACAGATAATCATTTCCTGCAGATTGGAATACCTTAGAGGATGTTAGATAATATTAGACATTGATGGACCATTCTTTCTTTAGGGGAGGCATGCAATTCTTACAGTGGGAAGGCTGAGTTTCAGAAAGAATAGTCAATTTTACCATTATCAGCTGTGAAATAGATTGAATTAATATGTTCATAAAATTTCTATACAGTTTAAGCATAGAAATTTTATACACTCTAGAAGGAGACAATTGGCTACTTATTGTATGAAAAGAAAATAGAGTTTAAGCAGTGAAGCTTTGTTCTGAACTTATCTCCCACAAGAAACTTTCCTGGAAGAGGATAAACCAGCTCAGTCTTGGAGTGGGCCACAGTTTCAGCCATTAGGGTACTTTCTAGCACCAAAATGGTACCCAACCTATGACAGGCCATTACTGAGCATAGGCTCAGTGGGTTATATGGATGGGTAGGAAGCAGCTAGTACCATCACCTTGCCTAAACAACAGAGCCATAACACAGCGATAACTAACTCAGGCCTTCCCATAGGAGCAATCACAAAGCTCACCTTGGTAAAGCAGCAAGCATGCAAAACACAGAGCCACATCAGACACCCTCAACCCCAGGAGGAACCTGTGTCTAGGTATGTCTAAGTGAAGCCACAGGCAAAGCTCACATAACAAGAATTTACTCCAATGGATAGCTGCCAGGTTAACGAAAGACTCCAGTGTACTCAGCCCTACATGGTAGCCTTTGGTTCCTTTAATATATTCATGAACTCCTACATATACTAATATCCAGATAGTGGATTACAAAAATGATACAGAGTGGTACCTGTTAGTCCTGTAAAGGTTGGCATGGTAAAAAAGAAAAAAAGTGTGGTCTGTTGTAAAAAGAGGCACGGGTAACATGGTGGTTGGACAGAAGGTATCTAGTGAATTCTGCTTGGGTCTTCTTTTGGAAGATCCTCTACAAAGAGGATATGTCCGTGAGGATGGCTGGCCTGGTATCTCTAGGCAGTGGAACTGAAGGGGAGGGACAGAAGATTATCATAAACCTTTATCATCAACAGACATCTCTTCTAGGCATAGGGATGATAGAATTTCCTCTGATTGGCAAGCAGAAAAAATCCAGGAGACACTGTCAACTTCCTAGTTTCTGTCACCACTGAGAGCTACCCCAAGTGACATAAGGCAGAGTAGGGACATTTCCTTACTTGCTCAGAGAAAGAAAGAAAAATAGAAAGGAAGGGAGGGAGAAAGAGGGGATGGAAGGGTGGAGGGAGGGAGAGAGGGAAGGAAGAAAAGAAAGAAGGAAGGGACAGAGAAAGAAAGGTCTTCACAAAAGAACGAAATGCTTTGCACTTTTGGCCTAGATAAAAAACAAAAACAGCAAAATGAAACAACAAATAATGGCAGTGCAATTTGAGACATTGGCCATTATTTCCAATGCTGTCTGTTTTACAATTGTGCTTTATTTCTAGTTTCTCTTTAGTTTACTGGGGGGAAAATAAAAACAGTTACACAAGCATACCTCTATGAAATTAATATTTAGCATGGCAAACCTTTTTAAATAAATGATACACGATCTGTGTCGGCTTGAACAAGATTTCCTACAGATTTTGGGTCAAAAATGAAGCATCAGTATAGGTTCATGTACTACTCTGGTTGGAGCAGTCAGTACTGGAAGAGGCTGGGCCTGGGGGCCAATGTGGGAATTTTTAGCAATGGCTCAATTCTGCTGAGAACCTAAAATAGCCTTAAATTTTTTTAAAATACAAGTTCCAGTTTGGTTTTTAAAATTTAAAAATATATATGTAGTAACAAACTCTACACTCAATGGTAAATGTATTTTTAATATGTGTTATACCTCAATAAGAAAAATAGCAGTACATGAATAAAAATAATTCATAGCTAGGCATCAAGTAACTCATGGATATAATCCTAGCTACTCAAAAGGCTGAGATTTGAGGATCCAGGTTCAAAGCCAGCCTGGAGAAGATAGTCCATGAGACTCTTATCTCAATTAACCAGCAAAAAGCCAGAACTGGAGCTGTAGCCCAAGTGGTAGAGTATTAGCCTTCAACAGTAAAAGCTCAGGGGCAGTACCCAGGAACTTAGTTCAAGCCCCAGGACTGGTATACACCCCCCCCCACAGATTTATAACATGTTATTGTAAATATAAATGCTTTGTTTTGGCAGCATTGAGAACTGAACTCATAGCTCATGTATACTAGGCAGATATTTCACCGCTTGGTCACATCTCCACCTCTGTTTATACTATTATTTTTAGAAAACATCTCTTTTACTGCCTGGGTATGGACCGCGATCTATTTTTGACTTTCTGTCTTTGCTGGGATGACAGTTACATGCTGTTGCACCTACCTGTTGGTTGAAAAGAGGTCTTGGACTTTTCTGCCTGGGCTGGCCTAGAATTGTGATCTTCTTGATCTCAGCATTCCAAGTAGTTAGGATAACAGGTATGAGCCACTGGTACCTAGCTTTTAGGTTTCCATTTCTTTTTTAAATTTTTTTTGTTGTAAAAATACTGTACAGAGGGGTTACAGTTACATGAGCAAGGTAATGAGTCCACTTCCTATCAAGCATTGTTACCCACTCCATTGTTTTTCCCCAACCATCCCTTTCCTCCCAACTTCCCAACTCCTCCTCTGTCCTCAAAGTTGTAAAGTTCATTTTTAACATAGCGTCTTGTACATCTCATTGTTACAATGGGTCATCCTGTATCCTTATTTAAGCATTTTGTTATTTCCCATTTCTTTTATGAGTCTGCATAAGTCTATTTAATAAAAGCTGCAACTCCTATATGGCTCATCTTCAGTACTGTAGAGAACAGATTTGCCTTTTGCATCTGCCAGTTGTGTTACTTCTACTTTTGTAAGAAGTGATCACTGTCTTGGTTTAAATATGTACACATATGATGTATTCCAGGTTCTTATGTGTACCTTCTTGACGATGGCCTGACTTCACTAATCAGAGGCAGATCAATGTCCTAACACATACACACCCTTTTTCTCCATCATTTTGAATTTACAGACCTTATTTTGGATGAAAAATTCTTTACCTACTTTTTCTTATGTGTATACTAGTACTGGGGCTTGAACTCAAAGGTAGCACTCTACCATTTTAACCATACCTCCACTTCTGACTTTCGGCTGATTAATTGGAGATAAGAAACTCTCATATTTGTCTTCTCAGGCTGGTTTCCAAGTGAGATCCTTAGACCTCAGCCTCCCAAGTGACTAGGATTTCAATCAGGAGCCACTGACACCTGGTTAAGCTTAACTAGTTTACAATCAAATATGTTCCACACATATCTGCCACGCTCTGTTCTTATAGAGAGGTAAAATATGGCACAAACGCTCAAAATTGCCCTTTTTGTGAGGAAAAATATTTTGGAAAACCAAAGAAAGTAATCCTGATCATCTTTTTGTTTAAAAAATAAAACAACAGATAACTTTCTATTAGCATATATTAATTGTACAAGGGGGTTTCATTGTGATATTTCTACATGTGTAAATAATGTACTTTGATCTAAAAGTAGAGACTTTAAGCTCCTTTCATGAATTGAATCTTCTGCGGTGTTACAACTCAATGATAGGATACCTGTATGTGAGCTCTGAGGAAATCTATGTGTATCTGAGCATGCAGGGCTGTATGTAAAAGCCCCTGGCTGCCTAGGTAACATGTGGTCTCCATCTCTATCTGTATATTCCAAGTATTTTATGGAGGACTCTGACCTGCCCCAGGAGGCTCAGAGTAGAGGGACTGGCATTCCCTTTGTGTACATTTACAAGAAAACTCTGTTCCCAAACTAGCAGGCTCCCTCCGGAGAAGGCACTTGGAGAGTGTCCAGGACCACGCTTGACCCTCAGCCCTTCGAGGTGAAATGCAGCCCTCGTCATGTCACCTGGCCCTCTGATACCCTTATGTGACAGCAATGCAGTCCCAGTCCTGATAAATGAGTGAGCCAAGGTGAAGGCGAAGGGTTCTGTGTCTCTGCCAACCATGCCCAGCTTCTCAGACTAAATATGTGTGCAGTGCAGAGAGCAGGCTGCCTCCTCAGGAACCTCTGGGGACCTGTCCAGAGTCTCTGCTCTTTGCAGTGACCTCTAGCCATCATGACGGGGTATCCTGGGGTGCCCCAACCATGCTGGGCATCTGTCCTTGCAAGGGAAGGTCTTACAGGCATGGCCTACGTCACTGGGGGCATAGACGCAACAGAATCCCCAGTGATAACCTTGGCCAGTCAGTTCTATCTAAGGAGCTGAGATACCACCAGATTCGTAATGGGAAACAACTTCATTTGGAGAGAAATGGTAGATCAGCAGTCTTTACAAACACCCCCCCACACACAAAGGCCGAACACTCTAAAGGATTTGACATTTAGCTTGAAACACAGATCAAATGAGTTGCCTTAATTCCATTCTATTGCTTTAAAATCTTGGCAATGTCTGCCTGTCGTTGAGCCACGGTGAAAAGTGGGAGATCTGTGCACCCTCTTTAAACAGCAATTTGGCAATACTTTCCCAGGTCTGATATGTGCCTGCATCCTGACTACCCACCTCCAGAAACCCATCCTGTAGAAGTCCTCTGTCACTTTGTGTCCATGAACAGCGAGTTTCTGAAATGACCTATGACATTTTCTTTAACATGTTGAGCCACCTCCTGAGAAAAAGTTGAAGTTATAAAGGGACTCACAAGACAGGACATGTGTGGAATGCCTACCACGTGATTCTATTGTATAAGAGACTAACAAAGCTGGTATCTTTACACAAAGTGTCACATACAAGATGACTTTTGTAAAGGGTATGCCCAGATCATTTTGAGAGGTTACTTATAGGAAGTGGGCAAGAGAATGGTGTAACTATGCAATGGTTATGTAATCTATTACTGTATTGTTGACTTTTTCTGAACAATAGTTTTTTATTGTTATTGGTAAGATGTATAGAGCGGTTATCATTTCATAAGTCGGGTAATGAATACATTTCTTTATAGACAATGTCTCCCCTGTTCACTTTCCCTGTTTCCCCCTCTCTTGCTCATAAAGTATATAGTTTATTTTCCACATAATGTCTGAGTATTGTGGCTGCACGTGTTCACCCTTCCTCTCTCCATTTCTTAATTCAAAGGCATCCAGCCTTTGCTTCCCCTCAAAAGCAAACACAGCAACAACAACAACAAAACCCCAATGATATTTCTGCCATTTTTATAAATGTTGACGTTTTATAATTCATTCAGATTCGTCCTCATTGGCTGATATCGCTGAAAAACAAATAAAAGTTTCTTGTTTCGTTTTCATCTTTTATAAGCTTCAGGGGACGATAGCTGTACAAAGCAACCGTACCCAGCAGAGCAGCGTACTGTGCTGCTGACACTCAGGTTCCTACAGAGAAGCAAGGGTCTGGACACCAAACACTGTGAATACATTTCATTATATCTTTTCTTCTTGCATTTTAAAATATATCACAGGATGTTTGGAGATTAGGACACTTTCCCTTCCAGGGAAAAATCCCAAATGGAGTCTGTATTTGAAATGGATTCTAAAGAAGGAGAGAGCTGGGTCATTTCAATGATGTTCATTCCAAGCCAAGCAACTAGAAAATGTCATAGTAAAGGAGTGACAGTGAGCTTCTCTGTGATCAGAAACAGAATCCATTCCTAGGTCAGCCCAAAGCCAAGCCCTCTATGACCAGCCACATTCAGAGAGCAGTGCCCCCTGCAGGACAGGAGAACGGAAATGCGTGGACCAATCAGTGATGGTGATGGTGATGGTGAGGGAGAGGAGGAGGCTCTCCAATGGTTCCATCTCTGAGGAGATCTATCTGTCACACGGAGAGTGAAAAGAGCTCAAGGGATTTGTACTTAGGTCTCCCAGCTTTTTTCTTACTCATTCAGCACTCTGCATCCAGGTCCCAGGTGGAGATGGCAGGGAAGAGTTTCCCTTCGGAACCTGAGACATCTCTGGTGTCTACCTCCTGTTTTCAGACATAACTTTTAGCTCCTTATAGTAGCCTTATACCACATGCAGTTTCTCATAACTTTGGGAGAGCAATTTCCTATGCATTGAACTCATTTTTGTGTTACAAATGATTTGAATGCAGCTTAAATCATTAAACACATCTCAATCTTCTCAGTTGTCATCAAGCATGCCACATTTGTCCCTGTCCCAGTCCTCCAACAGCCCTCTTCTGTAGAACAGGGAGTTGTGAATGGATCTAGCAATCATGAAACCAGTCCAGCATCAAGCTTCAGGAGACCTGATGAAAACACAGTGTACAAATGTCCACATTGTAGTGTTCTAGACAGGGAAGGATGGGAAAGGAGAAAAAAGGGAAATTGAAAGGCAGAAGGAAAAGGAAAAGGGAGGGGAAGGAAAGAGAGGGGAGAGATGAAGAGGGGAGGGAAGGGGAGGAGAAGGGAAGAGGGGGGGGAGAGGGGAAGAGAGTGGGGAGAGGAGAGGAGAGGAGAGGGCCAATCCTGATATACAGCATTTGCCCATATCTATGGTGTAAATTTTTCACCATGGCCAAATTTATTGCATATACCACTCTAGAGGACTTTCAGCAGCATTCGTATCAAATTAATAGTTTGAGCAAAAAAGCACCACTCACTTCAACTTCACCTAGACATTCAGTGCTCAGCTATTTATTGAGGAGCTACTATGTGGCCAGTATGATTGATAAAATAAGAACTTCACAGATAAAGATCTTGCTCCTATGGAGCTTATAGTCTCCACAAGAGGAGGAGGATAGACAATTAAAAATAATCCAAATAAATAAATACCATTTATGACATTGAGTGATACATGTAGTGAAGAAATATAAAGAAGGGCTGGGAAGGTGGCTTAGTGGTAGAGCGCTTGCCTTGCATGCATGAGGCCCTGGGTTCGATTCCTCAGCACCACATAAGCAAAAAGAAAAAAGCCGGAAGTGGTGCTGTGGCTCAAGTGGTAGAGTGCTAGCCTTGAGCTGAAGAGCTGAGGGACAGCGCCCAGGCCCAGAGTCCAGGCCACATGACCGGCCCCCCCCCCAAAAAAAAGAAATATAAAGAAGAATAAGACATAAAGTCTGATGATGGAAGAATAGAAAAGTTTCTGTTTCTTATAAGAGAATTAGGTGAGGTCTGAAAGAAGAGGCTGAAAAGAGGAAAATCAAGCAGCAATCATAGGCAGGAGCTTTCCAGGCCAAAGAGACAGTAGGTGTAAAGAGCCTGTGGTGAGACCAGGCCTACTGTGTTAGCACCGGAGCAGCATGGAGGGCCTGAACTCAGAGAAAGCAATTCCAGACCTTCTAACTGGGAAGTCTATCAACATTTCTTCTCTACTAATTTATTCTGTTTCCTTTTTCTTTTCCAATGACACTAAAAAAAAAGTTTTACTTAAAAGAACAGTTGACATTATTACTTTTCATTTTCCTTAGAAAGGAAATGAAGTCTATAGAGATTAAATCGAAGGCTTAATTACAGATCCGACATTATGATTGGTCTGTGTTTTATATACACTGTAACAAAACCCTGTGCCAGGCAAGTTCCTGCCTGGCCACGCACTGAGGTTGCAGAACCACATTTTAGCTGCTTTGCATATTTGTGAAACATCTGTCATTCTCCAGAACACACACAATTTCCTCGTATCTATCGATGCCCTGCTCTTAAATTTTGTGATGTGGTTTCCATTAAAAAGCCATTTCTTGTTAAGTGAAATTATGATATCATTTGTTTATTTTTGCAATACGTCCAACACATAGTTATTGAACTAAAAGCCGTGGTCTGAAAAAAAGTGTGTAAAGGAGAAGAGAACTCAGAAGTGAACAAAGTAGCATTTAGAGAGCGGAGCAGAGCACACAGGTATGGAGCAGATATTCAGACTTGTCATCCCAACAATTGTACCAGAAGCATCATAAAAGACTATACCCATGACAAGAAAATATTAGTAAAACATGCAGAATTAATGCATGCCAGACAAAAGATGTTGGCTTTTTGTTTTTTGGAGACATTTCCCCAGGCCAGCCTTGAACTTGTATCTTCTTGCCTCCTATATCTGCCACCTGAGTAGTTAAGATTACAGGAATATGCCATCGGGATTGGGCTTCAAAATAGTTTTAAATGTAATAGTAGTAGTAGTAGTAGTAATGCTTTGGGAGACAAAAATATAATGAATTCAGTTAGAATCCAGAAGGGCCTGCTGGGTTTGGATGTGACATTCTGACTTTTGGCAGTGACCAGAAAGGACTCTGGTTAGCACAGGAAAGGGGGGATGGAGGGGACAGGAATTCACCTAGGGACAGCAGCAATCTCTGAATTTGAATCAGAGTGGAAAGTTGGAGATGTGTCTATGAAGTGCAATATCAGAGAACCTTGCTGAGGCTGGGGAAGTGTTGGGAGCCTAAGTCTGAGCATGCTGGGTCTGGGAGAGAATACAACGCCCTGTGGGCACCTTAGTTGAGAACAACTAAAAATGTATTCTAGTGATGTCTGCTCTCTTCTCTGAGATGAGCCATGGATGCATACTTTGACCTCCCTCCGGGTGGTCTTTCTTCCAATCACAATCACTAAGGGATCGTGGATTTGTTCGGGAGAAAGTGTAACCTCTCTTCAGAGAGGCACTGTGCAGCCTCCCACCCCAGACCTGAGCCTGCTCTGGCCTCTTCAGACAAGGCCTTACCCTGGGAAGAGACTGTGGATCAGGAATTTGAAGCTTTCTCTTGGTGTGGGAGTTAGGTTGAGGAAAAGCACAAAGGCCTACAATTGCTCTTGTCATGAAAGGGTCTGGCTTTCTCTTCATGCCATGTCCTAAACCATAGGATCTTGTACCTTACCTTGCCATCATCATTAGGCCCTGTCCCCAATCCACCTATCCAAGTCCTGGCAGGTTGGGAGTTAGACCCCACCGGGGTCACAGACCACTGTTATTCTCAAGGAAGTAGCTGCTGTGCCCAGTGCTGATCCAGGCCAGGGCTGCGATAGAGTTGCTGAGGATCTTGCACCCATCAAGCCATGGCCCAGAAGACTGCACCTCCTTCAGGAGCCAGCCAAGCCATGCAGCCCAGCCTGAGAGCTTCTGCCTCAGGAGGAAGCCTCAGAAGACTGATGAGGAGTGGATGATATGGACCCACGCCTCCTGCTCATGAGGAGCAAAAGAGGAGAGAGGACTTGAGAACTGGAAAACTTGCTTAAAGGAAGGGGTTGAGTGCATCTACACTGCACAAGGGCCACTGTGGGATGGAAGAGAGTAATCTGGTGGAAAGGGTCTGCTGTTACATTTGCTTCTTGAACTTATTAGGAGCTCTGGAGAGCATTTGCAGAAGATAACATTGAGTTTAACTAAGGTATATTATGAGTTAGTTTTATAACAATATCAATTTGTAATCAATTTTTTAGAAAAAACAGATAAACAGGAATAAGAAAGAAGAAAAGATGAGAGAAGGGGGAAGGGAGGAAGGGAGAGGAAAGAAGGAAAGAAGGGATGCAAAAGAAAGAAAAAAGAAAGGAAGAAAGGATGGAAGGGAAAAGAAAGAAAGAAAAGGAATAAAGTAGAGAAAGAAAGACAAGAAAGAAAGAAAAGAAAGAAAGAATGGAAGGAAGGGAAAAGAAAGAGAAAGAAAAGGAAGGAGGGCTGGGAAGGTGGCTCAGTGGTAGAGCGCTTGCCTTGCATGCCTGAGGCCCTGGGTTCGATTCCTCAGCACCACATAAGCAAAAAGAAAAAAGCCGGAAGTGGCACTGTGGCTCAAGTGGTAGAGCGGTAGCCTTGAGCTGAAGAGCTGAGGGACAGGGCCCAGGCCCAGAGTTCAGGCCCATGACTGGTCCCCCCCCAAAAAAAAAAGAAAAGGAAGGAATAAAGTAGAGAAAGAGAGAAAGAAAGGAAGGAAGGAAGGAAGGAAGGAAGGAAGGAAGGAAGAAAGAAAGAAAGAAAGAAAGAAAGAAAGAAAGAAAGAAAGAAAGAAAGAAAGAAAGAAAGAAAGAAAGACAGAAAGAAAGACAGAAAGAAGGAAGGAAGGGAAGGGAAGGAAGGAAGGAAGGACGGAAGGAAGGAAGGAAGGACGGAAGGAAGGAAGGAAGGGAAAGAAAGAAAAAAAGTAAAAAGGAAGGAAGGAAGGAAAGAAAGAGGAAGATGACAGGAATCCAGGCCAGGACTCATAATCGGAAGTATGGGATATAAAAAGGCTCCTTGCCAAGAAAGCAACACGGCTGAAATGATACAGAGTGCATAAACCACAGCCCAATTAAAAGCAATGTGGGACACCATCGGGCCACACACACAGAGAGCCGACTCTGGACAATGTAAAGGGAAGTGGAGAATTGGCAATTCTCAGAAAATAGATAGGGTCAGGAATGGGGAGGGTGCTGGGAATTTGGGAAAGGACATTGGAAATAATCTTAACTGGTGGAAACCAGATGGACTAGTCTTCCTTCTGTAACACAGCCACTTGAGACAAAGCATATGTCTACAGCCCAACAAACATTTTGATAGGGAATAAACCAGGGCGTACGGCCCAAGGTGATCTTTTGCATTTTTTTTTTCATACCAACCTAAGGTGAAGTTATTCAGTCACTGAGGGCAACTTTCTTGTGTCATAGCTTCCTGATCTTTATTGCTACAGAGCCTCTGTGAGCAGATGAGTTTCACAGGGCTGCCCCACAACATCTACCTCTCTGGAGAGACACATTTGCTGCCCTCTCCCACCAGAAGACTTGATTCCATCTCGTCAGTTCTCCCTCATTTCCTGACATGTGACGTGCCATCTCTCCATATAAAGAGGCTGCTTGTTTGGCATCTGATGTCTCTGTAGGAATGGAATCTTCAGTTCCTCAGCATTTGACACAACACCATATGCCTTTGCCAGAATTCCCTCACACTCAACGGCTGCTCAGTGGCTGTCTTTCCCAGGAGCCAAGTGTGAAGCTTGAAATAATAGATTGATTAATAATTCTGCTTCTTTGATCTCTTACAGAAACAGTGGCATTTGAAACTCATTTTTTTTTCTGTGTATGTGGGTCTCTGAGAGGAATGCGATTTTCTTTTTTCTTTCTTTCTTCTTTTTTTTTTTTTAATTTTCTGGGCAAAGTTGATACCAGTAAGATCCAGAATCATCTGCCCATTACTCTAGTCTCTGAAAACAAGATAAAACCAACAGTGGCAACTTGTCAAGACAAAATCGGTCATCAGAATTTCAAAGGTCTTTCGGGAATAAGTAGCATTGTTAATTTAAAAAATCTGCATGGTTTCAGAACTGTATCCATTAGCTTCTTGCTTATCAGCAGCTTAAAAATCTTTTTCTTTGACTGATACATAGCATAGACACATGTAATCGAATTCATCTTTCATTGTCCTCTTTTTTTTTTCAGGATACTTACAATATCCTGAAACTCACTCAAGGCTGAGTATGTGAATTTAAGTTCACTTGCAATCATTTTATTTCTATTGCATGTTTTGTTTAAGTTCAAGATTTTTCCTTCTAGGTTTTAAGAATATTGGCAAAAAGGAGGACCCCTTTAATGATGAAAATATTATACCCACAGGTGTAAGTTTTATTGTGACAAGCTTGCACTTGATACTTAATGATATTTAAAGCCTACACTTGAATGATATTAAGTTATTCAAATAGGACAAACCAATAGAAACCGAGTATGTTTTGAATATCTGCCTGTGAGCATGATGTCCCATTTTATCTGCAAGAGTGAAGTCTGGAGCTTTCTACTGCAGTTCCCAATAAAGTTCCAAAATAATCTCTGCAAATTCTGCCTAGGTTTGTGTTCCATTTACTCATTCCTGAGCAAGGGGCTAATGACTTGGAAGTTAAGAACAGTTACATAAGCATGGCATGGAATTATACGATGGGCACAGGAAACATCTTCTCACCAACCTGACCCCAGCAACCTGAAACTTTGTCTCAGGGGGGCCGCACGAGTGCCTTTGGGGTGGATTGTGACTTCCCCATGGTGTCCCAGGTCCCAGCCTCCCAAGATCGATTATTACCTTATTTGGAAATGAGTCCTGATATAGATGCAATTAAGTTAAAGTGATATCAGATTAGAGTAGACGCTAAATCTAATGATTAGTGTCCTCATAAAAGGAGAGGAAAAGAAAGGAGAGAAAAAAAGACAGGAGAGTAAAGGAGAGAGAGAAGGAGAGGGAGACAGGCAGGACAAGGGCAAGAGGCCAAAATATGAAGGGAGCAGCTACTGGCCACGAGAGGCCAGAAATGGAAGGCCAGCACACTTATGGAGCTCTACAGAGGAAAGGGACAACTCACCCCCTCAGTCTGGGACCTTGATGTTAGACTTCTTTCCTCCAAAACCCTGATTTAGGCTTCAGGCCTCCAAAACTACAACTGGATAAATGTCTTCTGTCGTAAGCCACTGAAGAAATTTATCATGGCAGCCTAGAAAAGCAATACAGATGTGAAGTCCAAATTCTTATTTCCATGTAATATAGAAGAAATCAATGGAAAAACACATTCAGGTTCCGTGCTATTTTTGATACAGTAATTTTAAAGCTCCTCTGTAACACCATTACTGCACAAAAGAGAAAGCAAACACACACACACACACACACACACACACACACACACATGAAGACAAACAGGCATACAAAAGCACACCCACAAACACATACACACAGACATATAGGCATACTTAAGCATACACACACAGAGACACACAGGCATACACAGCACACATGCAAACACATATACACGGACACACAAGCATACAATGAGCACACCTGGAGGGACACAGACACACACAAGCAAAGGCATACACATTCACACAGGCACACACGAACACACACACACATAGAAAGAAGAGAAATTCATTCAAAAAATAAGAAGTACACAGAGAAACAATGTACTGTGACAAGGAGTCAGCAGACACTGCAGACAGGAGGATCCAAACCCCAAGGATTAGAGATCAGTTGAGAGCACTGTGTACCCAATGAGTTTTCAAATAATTAACAAACAAGAAGAAATGTAACAGTAAGAAAAAAAGAGACAAGGGGCTTTAGAAGAAAAAAGAATTTCTGAATGCTGAAAAATGAAATAGAGTAAGATAAAAATTCTAAAAATGTAATAGATAACTTACAGTTTAACAAAATAAATACCAGAAAGTGGAAACATTGTTTTGACCGAGAGGGAAACAGGCCCAGGGAAGAGGGGCAGGCAAATGGAGAAAGAGAGGTTGGGCAAAACTTGTCATCATAGTCAATGTACAGATGTGAAAATGGAACTCGGTGACATGAAGGGGTTGGCATAGATAGGGAGAATGATGAAAATCATGACACTGATCTAGATGTATTCCACGCACAAACTGACATGGTGAAGTGAAGCCTATTTGTGCTACTTAAAGCTAATAATAAATAAATTTAATCAAAAAATTTTGTTGAAAAGAAAGCAACTTTAATGCAATTAAAGCTACCAGCACAACTATGTTTATTGCAGCATTATTTACCATAGCTAAGATATGGAACCAACCCAGATGCCCCTCAGTAGATGGATGGATCAAGAAAATGTGGTATATATACACAATGGAATTCTATGCCTCCATCAGAAAGAATGACATCGCCCCATTTGTTAGGAAATGGAAAGACTTGGAAAAAATTATATTAAGCCAGGCCCAAAGAAACATAGGTCCCATGGTTTCCCTTATTTGCAATAACTAGTGTATGTCTGAGTCAAGCAGAAAAGGTTAGATAAGTTGATGTTAGGGGAATGAACCCCAAGATAAGTATTCAAATGTTTTTTTTCCTTTCATGCAATTGTTTCTATCATATTTATAAGATGATTTCTATGTTGCTTTGTATGTCCCTCCCCCACAGTATAACCCATACTTTCACTGTTTTGATGTAGGTATAATTTGTGGAGGGGAAGGGGAAAAAACAAATTGTTTAACTAGGGATACAGGTGGGCCCATTGCAGCACTGAGATGTACAAGTCATTATATCGAAAAACGAACTTAACAACTTTGGTGGGGGGTGGGGGGAGGAGTATGGGAAGGGATGGGAAGGGAGGAGGCAACAATGCTTGATAAGAAATGTACTCATTATCTTGCCCATGTAATTGTAACCCCTCTGTACAGTATTTTCACAATAAAAAAAAGAAAGAAAAAGAAATGTACTCGTTATCTTGCCCATATAACTGTAACTCCTCTGTATGGTATTCTCACAATAAAAAAATGAATAAAAAAAGAGTGATACATATCTGAGGAAATTATCATGGTGACTTATCATGGGATATAAGGAATATTTATTCTACATTATTGTGTGATCTGTCTTAAATACGTATGTCCTACAGCTACTATGTAATAGTAAGCAACAACTATAACTCACATCTTTTTTACTTCATTTTAAAGTGCAAGGAACTCCTAGACTGACTCTCAACTAATTTTGCACTTGCAGGTTGAATCTGGATGATCCCAAGTGATGAACTAGACTCAACTTTCATTCTCCTTAGGAACTGTATTTATAACGTGAGCTTAAAGGCAACACCAAAATCGGACAGCCAACAGCATCTTTTAGCACTAATAAGAACTACAATATAAAAGCAATATTGTTCAAAATTCAATAACATCGGATCCACTATAATATGAGTCAAGCGTTTACCATGATGTAAAATTACAATAATGATGGCTTATCGAAAATGCTGGCTTTAGGAGAGCTCACCTGAAAGGCACACAGGCTTCTGACAAAGCCTCATTGTGAATTATCCCGGGACTCAACAACAGATGATCAAAAGATAGGTCATTCCAAAAGATGCCAGAAACTTTAAAGAAATGAAAAAAAAAAGTCACTTTGTCATTAGTGAGAATCAGCTATGCAAAACTTAGTGGTAGCCTTCTGCCCTGTTTCCTTCCTGCTAATTTCCCTCTTCTTTCTTTCTGTATTATAAAATTTATTAACAGAGATTATTGAAATTGTAACTAAATAAAAATAAGCTAGCATGAAGGCAGGCAGTCAGGGACTTGTGGTCTGTACAACTGGGAAATGGCAAGATACTAAACTATCAGACCAAAACCTGCCTGACAAGGGAATGAGGGCAGAGGGCTACAGTTAGAGAGAGGAACCAAAAAAAAAAAAAAAAAAGAAAGGATAGACACTAAATTGTTGACATCACAACCTTACAGGAAACAGAAAGGGCTCATCAAACAAAAAGTTGCCCACAAGGACTCCAGTTCCCCCTCTTTAACCCAAGGCTCAGCTCTGTAACCTTGAAGATAGCATAACACAGCTGAGATAAGAGGAAGCACTTTCTTCCCTTGTCATGTCTGTACCTTGTGCTCTCTTCCTCTGCCATATTTCGCTTCTGAACTTTCCCCTCACCCTTACTACATTCACATTCTGCCTGAATTCTCTTGCCAGCGGCCAGGACCGAGATCAACTGAGATGTCCCAAATTTCTGATAATCTACTTGGTAAATTGGCTGGGAATTTAGGGATTGAGTGTGTTCCTTTTCTGATATTGATTCATTAGAAGGTTATGACACCACAGACTGGACATGGATATGCTAGCAGAGAAGGTGATTTAATGCTTAAAGTTTAGAAAACATTGGGACTGTCATCACTGAAAATTTATAAATGGAATATCATTGTAATTCCAGCAAAGTACTGTGTACTGCATTGACAAGAATATGTACAATATGTGATTTTTTTTGTTTCTTTTGTATGTTCTTCCCCCTATGGTATATGCCCTGTTGTCATTGCATTTGATTTTGGTATCCTGCATCTTGTATATACATTTATCTAATTTGAGGAGGGGAAGGGGAATAATGAAATGCTGAAACAAGGACACGGGATGACCCATTGTAAGAGTGATACTTACAAGACACCATGTTGGAAATGAACTTTACAACTTCAGGGTTGGGGGAGGAATGGGGGAGGTGGAGGAGGGAAGGGATAGTAGGAGAAAAACAAAAGAGGGGATAACAATGCTTGACAAGAAATGTAGTCATTCCCTTACTCATGTAACTGTAACCCCTCTGTACAGTATCTTCACAATAAAATAAAATTTAAAGAAAGAACATGTACAAAATCATATATAATCTCCATATTTGTGGATGGTTTATTAAATCTAAAATTAAATTTGAATATTAAAATAAGACAAATTGATTTTTATTTCTGACTTTTAAGGATTTTTTTTGGGGGGGGGTCCGGTCGTGCAGCCTGAACTCTGGGCCTGGGCGCTGTCCCTCAGCTCTTCAGCTCAAGGCTAGCACTCTACCACTTGAGCCACAGCACCACTTCCGGCTTTTTTCTTTTTGCTTATGTGGTGCTGAGGAATCGAACCCAGGGCCTCAGGCATGCAAGGCAAGCGCCTTACCACTAAGCCACCTTCACAGCCCACTTTTAAGGATTTTTAATGTCATGAGATTTCCCTAGGAAGTATTTCATTGCTGAAAGCAGTATACCTGCATATTTATAATATCTAGGTATGTGCATATCTATAATCTTTGTATAATTTATAGGATAACCAACCAATGAGAAGGAGATGAATATCTAAATAAAAACCATGTGGGTAAAAGTTTTGGGAGAAGTAAGATTAATCGCTACACATCAAGCCAAAATATATGCCAAAGAATTAATATAACAACAATGCATTTCTAGGAAGAAAGTATAGCTTAAGACTTTCAATTGTGGTCATTAATGAAATCCTCTTAATCAAAAGGTCTTGTAGAGAGCATGGATTGAGGATATTATTGGTCTTGGAATCCAAATGAGAACATACGTTTGTAGAGTTCAGCAAAGTGCTGACGCTGATGGCGCAATATTTTCTTTGATATTAATTAAATTTGACTTCAGAATTAGAGCTAAGATGTTTTACAAAGTTACAGAGGGTGAAACAAAGATAAGGGAAAACCATTGAAAATGACAATTTGTATGATTGATTAGGGCAAACAGTGTAAGAAATTCATGATGGGAACTTTGATATGCTTTCTAAAAGTCCCTCCCGGGATGGCCCTATATTTTCCACAGACAAATAGGATCACTTAGGTAAATCTATTCTCCAATCTAGAATTTTCAGCAGATATAAATGGCCAGTTTTAATTATGACCATAAATTTTGATACTGACAATTATTACTAGCTTAGCAATGCTACTCCTCCCATCTTTGGTCATGGGGCTTGAACTCTGGGCCTGGGCCCCTTCCCTGAGCTCTTCAGCTCAAGGCTAGCAGTCTACTACTTAAGCCACAGTGCCACTTCCAGTTTTCTGGTGGTTAATTGGAGATAAGAGTCTCACAGACATTCTTGGCTGGGCTGGCTTTGGGCCATGATCCTCTGATCTCTGTCTCCTGAGTGGCTAGGATTGCAGACATGAGCCACAGGCTCCTGGTAGCAATGATACTTTTTAAAGAAGCATATTATTCCAATAATGTCTAAGAAACAGTCTAAGAAATCTAATACTAAATTATTGATCAGGACATACATTCTAAAAAATATTTGGATAGCACTTAAGAGCTTTAAATAAATTCAAACTGTACATAATTACAGTGCTAGGAAAACATATAAGAAATTAACTGTAGATGTAAACTAAGATTTATGTTCAAGGCAAACTATATTATTATTTATACCAATAAGAAACTGAGGAAAGCCAGGTGCTGATGGCTCACACCTGTAATCCTAGCTACTCAGGAGGCTGAGATCTGAGGATCGCGGTTCAAAGCCAGCCTAGGCAGGAAAGTCCGTGAAACTCTTATCTCCAATAAACCACTAGAAAACTGGAAGTGGCGCTGTGGCTAAAGCGGTAGAATGCTCGCCTTGAGCTGAAGAGTTGAGGGACAGCATCCTAGCCCAGAGTTCAAGCCCCACAATCGACAAAAAAAAAAAGAAACTGAGAAAAATGCATGTTTAATAAAGGAAGAATCGTTAAATGAAATGTTATAGACCCTTGCTAGATACTCTTGTCATTGCTATCATAAAGATTATAGTTTTTAAAAGATAAATTTTCATGATTAACAATGTTAAAGTATGATATATACAAAATAAACATCATATAGATAAAAATAAAAGTTATTGGGTTATGAATTTAATGGCTTTTTTCTTCAAATTTCCTGTACATTTGAAGTTCTTGAAAAGTTATCACATTGATTTTGGGGAAGCAATGTGTAGCTTGTTTTGATTTTATAATGAATATTCCTTTGCTAAATTTTTCTTTTGTGTGTGCAGGTATGGGGACTTGAACTCAGGACCTTTCATTCATGCTTGGCTTTTGTGCTAACTGCTGGAGCTCTACCACTTAAATACAGCTCCAGTTCTGGCTTTGTTCTGGTTACCTGGAGATTAAGAGTATCACATAACTTGTCTGCCTATGATGGGCTTGTCTCATGATCCTCAGATGTCAGTCTCTTAAGTAGCTAGGATTATAGAAATGATCAGAGATATAAATGATCAGAAGATAGAAAGTGTGACCCACCTGCTTATTTTTTTTCTGTTTTGAAGAAATTTCTATGAATAGAAAAGATATGGGCAAAAAGATGGGATTTTTTTCTTGGTGTGTATGTGAAAGAGAGAGAGTGTGTGCATTAGTTAGCATACTTGAGATAAGCAATAGCAAGGTTTTGCTAGTAGTGGAACATATTCTAAAAGTACAGCGGAGCAGAAGATGAATTTTAGGCTAGAACCACAAGTAGCAGGTTCAGGGTTTGGAATTAGGCTCAGGATGATCCTTGAAGAGAATGACACACATGTAAAGAAAGCCCAAAGTATTAAGGATGCTCAGCGTCCCGAAGCTCAGAACAGAAGATGGCATCAGAGATACCCAGAGCGATGGCAGGGATCAGTAGAAAGCCTGGAGGTTATTCGTGGAGATTTTAGGATAGCCTTTGTCCAGAATGGACATAGGTTAGAGATAGCAAAACAAGGTAGAGGAGGAGGCTATGATGGAGGCCCTGCAGGTACCCATGCTTTTCTCCTGGGGTGTTGGCAAGCACCACGGTAAGGCTGGCCTGACGGGACTATCAGTTTGAGGACCATGGGTGGTAGTTTGCTGGTGGGTCCATAAAGGACAATTAGCTGAAGGGGTACGACTCCAGGATGTGGGCAGAGAAGTCAGTAAGGTGACACTCCACCTGTTTGCGCCAGATGGTAAGGAAATGAAAGCATAACAGGAGGTGATGAGAGAGGAGAAGGGGGAATTGGAGGAGGGGGTCTTCCACTGCAGGGGCCACACGGGTCCCCAGGGAAGCTTGTTGAAATGAAGACGGATGAGGTTTATCCCAAGAAAGGCAAATTCATGGGTAGATTCCAGCGAATTGTGTTTTTAATAAATGAGTCAGGTGGTCTGTGGGCCATGCTTGAAAAAAATCTTCAGGATAAATGTGCTAAGACTCCATTCTGAAAAGCAGATACAGGAACCAGGATGAGGAAGGTGGTAGAGCTTTGGCTTGAAATTTTTCTACCTGAAAACAGAAGCTTCTAAGATAGGAGTGCCCTAGACAGGGACGAGGTATAGGTTTTTCTGTTGGTGTGCATGCAGAGTTGGGTAATGTGTGCTGTGCTGGAGAATGTAGAGTGGTAGCAGTTTACTCATCCACTGCTAGGTACTTGATGTGTATGATCAAGTGAACAACAGTGCTCACCATATGTCTGTCTTCTTGCCCCCTAAAATAAGAATGCTGATGGATACTGTAATTTGTACTGGTACTGGTACCTGAACTCAGGGCCTAGGTATTGTCACATAGCTTTCTTTGCTCAAGCTTGGTGCTCTACCACCTGAGCCACAGCTCAATTTCTTGCTTACTTTTGATGGTTAATTGGAGATAAGAGTCTCTTGAATTCATCTTCTCTGGCTCACTTTGAACTAGGATCCTCTGTTCTCAAGATTCCTGAATAGCTAGAATTACAGGTGTGAACCAAAAGCACCTGGCCAAATGCATATTTTGAATCACTCCATGAATTATTTTAATGGTCCATACATCAATTTACACTAAGTTTAAAATATTTTGAATATGCTTGTGGCCAAGTTAATGGAAATGTGCATCTCTTTGAGCAGTTCCTACTTTAATGTTGTAATTTGCAATTTGTTAATGTTTTCTTACTTCATTCCTGTTCAAATCATCAAAATATAATAATTGAATTAGCTACTTAATCTCAAAATATTTTCTAGATTTGTCTCTTCTTTTTAATTTTTAAAACTTTATTGTGAAGGTGATGTACAGAGGAGTTGCAACAGTTACATAAGTCAGGTAATGCGTACATTTCCTTTAGAATGGTGTCACCCCCCCATTCTCTCACAAGCTCCCTTCTCCCCCAACTTTCCTCCCCACTTAAGTTGTATAGTTTATTTCCAACATAGTATCTAGTGGGTTTCATTGCTAAATTGGCCCACCATTTCCGTACTCCCTCTTCCCCTCCCCAAATCAGGTGAACTTATAGAAATGATAAATGGTACAGGAAAAATAGCAATAGAAGTGAATCAACTAAAAAAAAGGAAAGAAAAGATGAGAACTGCAAACAGTACAGTACAATAAAACACCTCTTGCTTTTATTTCTTGGAGTTCATTTTGATAAGGACCATTTTATATGATCGTTTGCTCATAGCTTTTGAGCCTTTGTGATTCTCTCCCAAGAATGTCCTCCTTTGTTCTCAGTGTCAATGTTTAAATTTTACTTTTTAGATTTGTCTTTCCTTAAGAAAAAAGGAAGGTAGCTGTGCCCTCGTGGTTCACAATTGTAATACTAGTGACTCGCAATCTAAGACAGCCTAGGAAGAAATGGCTGCGAGACTCCATCTCAACATAACCAGCAAAAAGCTAGACTGGAGGTGTGGCTCAAGTGGTAGAATGCTAGTCAAGCAAGAACGTCAAGCAGCAAGTGAGGCACTGAGTTCAAACACCAGTACTTGCAAATTAAAATAAAACATTCGGAGAAAGAATGAAGTGGCATTTCTGTTAGGACTAAGAGCTAAAGTACTAAGGAACTTACAGTCAATTGTGAAGTTTCAACTGAAACTAATATTTGCCCAGTAAGTTCTTCCATCCTTTCTGGAAGCACATGCCAGCCTTTCTGAGCATGTGACATTTCCCATCGATTTTAATCAAATGGTGCCCAGTGATGTTTCTAGTCCCAGAAATGGGTAAAAAAAAAAAGAGCAAGGCAGATTCTACCCTTTTAGAGAATGCTTTTGCCCCAGCCCACAAAGACTGCCAGCACAGAGACCTTAAAACATCTGCTTAGGACTCCAGATTGTCTACCAAATGAACAACTGACACTCAGTTACCTGCCTTTCTCCTCAGACACGGCATGCTGTGTGTCATGATTCTTTTCCTGAATAGAGGCTCGGTATAGTTCTCTGAGAAAATCTCCATTGCCCTGGTGATGGAAAAGAACTCAGAAATGGTGAATTACAATGTTGCTAAACATATAACATTTCATTCCAAGCTCAGTAGGCAACTGGAACTTGGTTTTTGTATTCTAAAAATCTTGTAGTAGATCCAACACAGAGAGGAAAGTTTCATTTTCTAAATATCATGGTTTTGAATTATTTGTAAGTGCAAAAGCATAAGCAGACAGAGAGAGAGAGAGAGGAAGAGAGCAAGAGAGAGAGTGAGAGTAAGAAACAGAAAAACAGAAACACATACACAGAGAAAATGATAGAGACAGAGGAAGAAACAGAGACAGAAAGGGAGAGACAGAGACAGAGACCAATAGAGAAAGACCAAAAAAAAAAAAAAAAAGAGACAGAGAGAAATTGGATATTTTGGATTGACAAAATTAAGTTATCCCCACTAAGAATTCAGATGAT
Organism: Dipodomys merriami; assembly: GCF_024711535.1. Classification (NCBI taxonomy): domain Eukaryota; kingdom Metazoa; phylum Chordata; class Mammalia; order Rodentia; family Heteromyidae; genus Dipodomys; species Dipodomys merriami. The sequence goes on from NW_027202316.1 coordinate 2,172,048, forward strand.
CCGGTGATCTAATCAATCTGTGGGGTTTAGGTGCAGAATTGTGTCATTACTAATTTGGATGAATCTGTGTTACCCCAAACTAAATAAGGGAACTGGCATTCTCTTACACAGGCCAGTTACTATATATAGCAAGTTTCTGGAAAGCAAAATAGGAAGGATTAGGTTCTCTGTGCTGTGCCCAGCTATTATCAGTGTCTTTTGATGTTCCAGAGCTCCTGCTTATCTCTAAGAAGTTTTGGAGATGGTTGTTAGCAGAGAAATACTTCTCACAGGAGATGTAGCTTTCCAGAGACACTATTATTTCTGCTCTCAAATTTAATTTGGAGATACTATGCATGTATGCATTTAGTGAATTCAATGGATAAAGTTGAAAGACAGAGATGGTGATTTGGAAGCATAGGCAAGGCCAAGAAGCTGTCCTGTAGAATTTTCCTAAATCAGTCAGTCAGGCCAGTAGTCAGTTTTTCCATCCATTTTCTTTCTCTAGTCTCTCCTTGAATAATGATTCTCTTTGCTTTATAGTTCCACAACAAGATGCAAAAAATTTTCATCAACTAAATCTGTGAGTCCAGGCTTATTTACTTTCTTGGCCTCCAAGTGACGGATTTCTCATAGAGGTAGAATCAAATCCTGATCTTTGTTCCCCAAGGTCGGGAGATATAGCATTTTAGGCAAGAGAGAAAAATCTCAGCCCATCACACAGCAAGGAGAGGCATGTCCATAGAAGCTTCATTGGTGTGTTTCCCAGAGCAATGAACAATCAGTCCTTGGGACCCACAAGTAATTTGAAGAGATTTACAAATGTTGCTCATAGAAACTCACGATTTTAGGAGAAAAAAATCACAAAATAATATTACCATTGCCAAACAGTGTGATTGTACTGTTATTGCTCTCATTAGTAGAGAGGAAGGATTTTTCTTTTCCTTCTATTGTACCTTAGGGCTCCAGGCTCCACCTTTCCTGGTTACAAGTAAAACTTGATTGATTTATGATACCGTTTTTATTGTTTGTTTGTGAGGTTGGAGTGAGGTGTAGATAGTGGTCCCCTTTTATTGGTTTATTTAATTGGTTGTTCCCATGGTGACAGTTTTAGTACCTTTTCTTTTTCTTTTTTTAAGAAGATTGAAGGATGCTTTGGGGCTTTTTTGTGTGTGGTGGTCTGTTAATCTTCAGCACTCTCTCAAAGGATTCCTTTGTGCCTTTTCCTCTCTATTTTTGAGTAACTTGACTTTTTTTTTTAACCCTTAGAGAGCTAGGTACATATCTTGGAACCAATGGTGTGTTGGGAGTTGAAGAACAATCACAACCATTCTGAAGACGTGCTGTTCAAAGCCATCCAAAATTTGCCTACTTTATATTCAGTGTATTATCTGCAAAAAATTACGTACAAGTTTATAAACAAAAGTGTAGCAGTATAATTGTTGAAGAAAAATCCCCTTTTTGATTTTTTTCCTGGTAGATATATTTTATCTTAATTTCTATTGAGCAGATATTGTTAGGTTTGACTTGCCTCTGGGGTAATTAGTGGAATCCTCTAAGTTTAACCACTTTTGTGAGACAAAAGAATTAAAATCACTCCTGAAAACATATTGGATGTTTACTTCTTTAAATGCTTCTACTCCGTAAAAATAGTTTTGAACGTTCTGAGTACTCCTGGGACTTGTGTAATTCCAATATGGTTGGTGCCCATATTGATGTGACATTGATTATGAAATGAGAGTTAACAATGTTATGTTTCCCATCAGTTTTTAATAAGAACCCACACTGCAAAATGTTGTAACCACATTTATCTTAAGTTCTAAAATAACTTTTTTGATAGGTTGTTTGGTTGCTTTTGGAGATGGATCATACAACCAACTCCAGTTGTCTATGTTTCTGTTTCTTATTGATTTACTGCATTTGATTGAACAGAGTGGAACAAAGACCAACAAGAGTGTACCAGTACCATTCATGTTTATACTTAGTACTAATAGGAGTTCTCATCTAATGAAATAAAAAATATACCAAAACAATAATCACAATGATCATGAAATTATACAAATATACTCAATATACAAGTCAAAGGAGACATTGTAAGTCATGAAAAGTCAATTTTCATATTGAAATTGTTAGAAGGTTTTCTCCTCCTGTTGGCTAATGTCCATTATCATGGATTATTGGAACTACAAATGTTTTTAATAGTGGCTGAATTTTATTCTCATAATTATATTGCCAGAGACCATATATCAACTTTATAGGATGTGGAAATTAAATGAATCTTATACTCTAGCTTGTGTAATTATTTAAGGCATTAAGAAACAGCCTGAAAACTGCAACAGGAGGCTTCTTATCCTTCTCTTATGGGGGTTCCTTGGGCCTGGTGCATTCCATAAGCTAGTTGAATAAATATAGTATGTTCTTATGTATGTGCCAGAGTGTGTGTTAAGTATTTCATATGCATTGGCACTGTTAAGTTGGACAAGCGGCCAGCATATTGATTGGCTAAGAGAATGGACCTTGGAGACAGGTTAAACTCTGCTAATTACTATTTGTGACCACTGGGCAGATTTTGTAACATCAATGGATCTTAGTTCCCTCAAGTAAAAATGGGGAATAATATTAGTATTCCAGCTATGAGTTGAATGTAGGCAGTTTCCCTCAGTGACCCATGCATTAAAGGCTTGGTCCCCAAGGTCACACTGTTGAGAAGTGATAGAACTGTTAAGAAGTGTTGCCTAGAGGGAGGGGACTAGGTTTTGGGAAATGCCCTCAAAGGGGATTGTGGGACTTGAGTCTCTTTTCCTGTCTCATGATGTGAGCACTTGCTCTAATATTTGCTCTTGTCAAGATGGGCTGACATCTTTCCAGAGAACCACACCAGTGGGGCTGTCCAATCAGACACTTGAAACACTAGTACTGCAAGTGTAGAGGAAACCTTTCTTTTTTTTTAATTTCACAAGTGTCCTTTCTTTTCATAGGTTCAGGTACTTCATTATGGTGTTGGAAAGCTGACTAACAACAGTCTACCCTCCACAGTTCTTTAAGTTTAAATGAGATGAGCATGATTGGAGGTCAGTGGTGATGACCTTTCTATGGGTGAAATGGTTAGTATTTCTAAAGTTCATAATGGCAAGAAAACAGGAGGGACATAATAACAGTGGCAAGACAAAATGGGCAGTGCGAATGGTATCCAATACATTGCTTTCTCTAGGAGGAAGTGCTTTGATGAATGGGGACCAAGGAAATGATTATTTGACCAGAATTACTTAAGCTAAAAGTATATTGTTTGGTATTCTTAGCTATTAGGAGGGAGGACTAGTTATATCATAGTTTAAGGCCATAGTTTAATCTTATTAATGTCTGGTATAGTATGAAGGTATTTGCATTTATTCCCATTAGTAGAGAAAGCATGTATTTTTAATAAATATAGTACTAACTTTAAGGTAGCCCTAGTAGTTGGGTGGTTGTCATTTACTCAACAGATGTTACCATACAAGGACAAGGCTTAATACAGTATCCTTAGATCACAGAAAGCTCTAATTATTAGCACATTTTAATTTTCAGCAAATGTCAGGACAGATGAAAGGTTTTCATCTGGTACAGAAAGTTGGATGAGCTTTTAAAATGAGACAAGAGTTCTCATAAATATACATACCTGATTTAGGTGAGAATTCACACATACACACGCACACACATACACACAAGTATATGTCCACACTGATACTGGGGCTTGAACTCAGTACCTCATATTCTCAATTGGCTTACTTGCTCAAGGTTGGCACTTTACTACTTGAGCCACACCTCCAGAACAGAGTTTTTCTGGTTAATTGCAGAAGGAGTTTCACAGACTGCTTTTCACTGGCTGGCTTTGAACCTCTGATCTCAGCCTCCTGAGTAGCTGGGACTATAAGTGTAAGTGGTGTCTAACACCATTCTTTCAATATTTTTTGTTGTTGTTTTTGGTGATGGTCATGGGGCTTGAACTCTGGGCCTAGGCGCTGTCCCTCAGCTCTTCAGCGCAAGGCTAGCACTCTACTACTTGAGCCACAGCGCCACTTCCAGTTTTCTAGTGGTTAATTGGGGATAAGAGTCTCACAGACTTTCCTGCCCGGGCTGGCTTTGAACCGTGATCCTCAGATCTCAGCCTCCTGAGTAGCTAGGATTACAGGTGTAAGCCACCAGCGCTGGCTTTAAAAAAATTTTTGACATAAAAAAATCATTATAAATCCTTAAAAAATATACTGTTTTATAAAATAATATTATGAGGCCATTGTTCAAAACAAATATACAATAAAAAGGAAAACTAAAAATTGCCCTTAATGCTTTAAATATGCTTCTCAGTTCATTAATATAAAATTATGATAATTCTTGTGCAAAACATACAGTTCACACTTAATATACTACAAAAAATTGCTGGATCATTACATGTTTTCTCAGAACATAAATGCACAAAATGTCTTTCTTCTTTAGGAAACACTCTGCTTCACTGGTTCAATCCCTTAGTTTTTTATTTGGAGCTAATGATCCACATTATTCCAAATATTTCACCATTAGAAACAAATTCTGCACTAATCTGTTGACAATTTAAATTAAATGTCAACAAATTAAATTGGAAGGTTAAGAGGAGATGCTGAGTTCTTTCGCTTCTGCTACATGATATTTTACATGTAATTATTTAATGTATGAATAGTCACAATTTGAAAATTCACCTTTCCCAAACCACATCCATTAGTATTTGGCCTGCACGTGTTTTGTTTTTTGTTTTTTGGGTCCGGTCATGGGGCCTGAACTCTGGGCCTTGGTGCTGTCCTTCAGTTCTTCAGCTCAAGGCTAGCACTCTACCACTTGAGCCACAGTGCAACCTCCATTTTTTTTTCCTTCTGCTTATGTGGTGCTGAGGAATCGAACCCAGGGCCTTATGCATGCAAGGCAAGCATTCTACCACTGAGCCACGTTGCCAGCCCCGGCTTGCACGTTTTGATTGACACAAAAATATTCAAAGGGAAAAGAAAACCTTGTTCATCAACTTCTCAGTGTTTTATAGTGTGATTATTTTTCAAAGGATCAAGAACTCCAAATAAGAAATTCAACATGAATATAGGATGTTTCAAAGGGAAATCCAAACAGAAAGCTTCACTTGACATTAGCATAGCCAATTGAATGTGTTGCTGCTTTGAGTATTATCTGGAACAACTGTACACATCCCAAGTCTCCATAACCCAAGACTTATTCTTGTCAGCATTCAAGGAAAGAGATCAGGAATCCCGCAGTGTTTTTGTGGCAGTAAGTGTCCACACTAGTCCATGGGGAGGGGATTTTCACATCCAGTGCCTCACAGGCACACATTCAGGATTGCAGATGTACTAAGCAATTTCAAGTTTGGAATCCACATATTCACATATCCACTCTGAAAAGTTCTAAGAGCCTTCTCAGGACAGGAAATCCTCCCAGAGACACTGGGATGTGGGAAACAGCAGGGACTGTTGTATGATGTAAGAAAGAATGGAGGGGAAAAGGGCTGCTAACTAAGTTTGAAAAGTACCATTTACTCAGGCAGGAAAAGTGTTGACATGAAAGTTCATAATGTCATGTGTGTGTGTGTGTGTGTGTGTGTGTGTGTGTGTGTGTGTGCGTGCGCGTGTGTGAACGCTCACGCGTACATGCATGCATGCATGCATGATATTACTGGGGCTTGAACTCAGGGCGAGGGCACTTTCCCTGAGCTTGAGCCACAGTGTCCTCTTGCTGGTTAACTGGAGATCAGAGTCTCATGGACTTTTTTGCCCAGGCTGGCTTTGAATTATGATCCTCAATGTTCAGACTCTTGAATAGCTAGAATTACAGGCATGAGCCACCAGCACCTGACTCGGTAAATTTTATGACAATGAAAAGTCATTGTATTTAATAACCTAGTTTCTGAGTTTGGAACCTACGTGTGCACACATCCCATGTTAGAAGCAAATGGACATACATAGGCTGTGGGTTGAATGGACCCCATTAACAATCATCTGCTCCCAGCAAATCTCCACTTTCTGTTTTGTTTTGTCTTACTTTTCTCAAGTAAGGGACAGAGTAGGAGAAAAAGCAGAGGGAGACCAGCTATTAATGACTTATAAAAAGGACCTGGAGGGGAAAAATTGTGCTTGGACACTGAAAAGTACTTACAAAACAGCCTTATAATGATTTAAGTGTAAATGAATCAAAAACATATGGATAGCACTTTCTTTTCAAATACCATTGGCTTTGACAGATTAAAGGGATGAGTAAATAGTATGTTTTAAATTTGGCTACATATATTAAAATATATCGTGTATATATACATAATGTATATAAAATATTAAGATATATATTCTATATTATAGTTTATATTTATATAAAAATTAAATTTTGATACACACACCCCATCCATATAGTTTGAATTGGAGATATTCCACTTACAACTGGGGTTCCTATACTCAGATAAGGATGGCTGCTGTGACTGAAGCCCCACATGTGTAGATGCCCTGCTCCCCTACCAAATATATATCCTAGTGTTGGGACTTTTGGAGAAGCAGGCCTTGGCAGGAGGGCTATAACTCTGAGAATATTGTTTGCATTTTTACAAGCCTAGCTACTTGAAAATCCAACATCTGACTTCATCAGTAAATGGGCCATCATCCACTTGAGTGAAGAATGAAGACTATTTTGAGGTCTTGTTCACATAAGCACAGTACTTGGTTGTGCAATAATAAGACATCATCAAAGTAGATATAAAACATCTTCTTTCTTTTTTTTTAATTGTGAAAATACCGTACAGAGGGGCAAGGTAATGAGTACATTTCTTATCAAGCATTGTTGCCTCCTCCTTTGTTTCCCCTTCCCATCCCTTCCCATCTACCTCCCTCCGCCGCCAAAGTTGTAAAGTTTGTTTTTCAACATAACAACTTGTACATCTCATTGTTGCAATGGGTCCACCTGTATCCCTATTTAAATGAAAAACATCTTATTTCCACTCCAGGTGATTTCTTACTGACTTTACATGGCATTCAAAGCAGCAATAGAAGGACTGGAGGTGTGGCTCAGGTTGTAGAGCTCCCCAGCTTGCAAACACAAGGGCCTGAGTTCAAAACCCAGTACTGCTCAAACAGAAGCAGAGCTAAATATATTTTCTATACTTTCAGGAATTTAGGTGTTTAATAATTACCTTCTAGGAAAGTGAAGATTTGAAATCTAAGAAACAAGAACCAAGAGGGCTTTTTTATCTTCGCTGTTTAACTTTTCTTTACTCCAATCTACTTATAGTTTTTCACCTCCCACACCCTTGTTTCATTCTCCCTTTCTCAATCAGTGATTGGAGGATTTCATTGTAGCATCTTCATGTATTCTAATACTTTATGCTCAGAGCATTTGAACCATGGAACCAAACTGGCATCTCCTTTAATGTCTAGGAAGCCACTCCTCTTGCAATTATCAACCCCTTAATGTGTGGTCCTGATTGATTAGCGACAATGTCACCTATAGATTTTGATTACCTATGACAGAGGAATCACCCTTCTAGAGGGTAGTTACAAGGAAAGAAGTCGAGCATATGGATTGGCCTACATGAATACAAGCCATGTATTTTCACATTAGGAAGAAAATGGGATGAATAAATCCAACGGAGGCAATATCTTTTGCTCCTATAGTGTTACCTGGTAACCTGGAGCTTGCCACAGACATTAGACAGTGGAAACATCTGAGCGATCGGTGCTTTTATTAGTTCAGGAAACATCTTTGGTCCTTCGTGGGTTCTTGACCCAGTTGATTTAGTTTTAACAACATTTGTGGAAACATGAAATATTGGGATTGCAGGGCAGGGTATGTTTTCATTCTCAGGCACATCATTAATATCTGATGTCCTTTTACTCCACTCTTCTGCTCTGTGTCTCCTGGAGAAACTCACCTGGATACATGGCTTCTCATCAACCATCCAATACTCTGACCTTCTTTCTTTCTTGATCTAGCCCAGATGAAATGGTAAGACTAGGATTATTTTATCAACATGTTCAACATCAAACTCAACCTCCCTCCCCATTTCCCCCCGATGTTCCTTTCATCCCCTCTCCTTCTCCTTCCTCATCAACCATCCAGGGAGAATTGCAGATCTGCTGCTTTATCTGTTCTTTTGCATTCATAAAATGCAGCAAGTTGGCTGAAGAGAAAGCTGTAAAAGGGCAGAGGGCTACCTGGCTTGTGGATGGTCTTCTGTCAGCCAGCCCAGCTTCAGTATACTTATCCATCATTGCACTTGACTTGAGCTAGTTTCCATTCTCATCCTCAGGCCCCTTGTAGGTGCCACCAGGCCTGGAGCTTTGAGGTGATGCCATGCCCTCACTCTGAACATGTTACTTCATTTCTTACATTCGTATCATTGGTATAATGTCTCTCCAGCTCTTCTCCTTACTACATCAAAACCAGTCTCTGTCTGTCCTTCTCTTTCTCATGTCTCCACACTCAAGGGCTAGGATACCCTGTCCCTGTTCAGTGCAGCCATCTTTAGTTTTGCCCTTGGTCCCATCTGGTATTTTTCAAGACTGTGATGAATCAAATATGATATTTACTGTGTTGCCTTTTGCTTTCCTTTCAACGTTGGCCTCTTTCCCTTGGGCTTTACATAAATGTTTGAATCTTTGCACACTAAATAACAAAATCCAAACAGCAACAGGACACCTCCAGGCTCTTGGGTCCAGTGTGAGTTGTTAATCCAGCATCCTTCCTTTAGAGAAGTGATGGCCAACTCAGGCTCTAAGTGGTGAAGTTTGTCTCATCTGTTCACTCCAGGACTTCCCTCCTTAACCTACTTCAGTCTGTAGCCATTCCTACTTAGAAAGCTTACCAAGGACCTTTATCCCAAACTCGCTGATACCCCATCAGTGCTTTTTTAAGCCTGCTAGCTACTCTGGATCTCCAGAATATTATTTTCTTCTTGGAATCATTGCTCTGCTTTGCCTGTGCACTCTCTGGGCCTCCCCCACCCTTTCTTCTCAGTACCATGCCAGGGACTCTCCAGCTGTGCAACCAAATGGCTGACTCTATGCTCTCTAGCCTATTCTCCCCATACTCTCACCCATTTGGGTCAAATTGTCCCTTCTCTGCTGACCACATCCATTTCATCTTTGCCCACCCATGCTACTTCTTACCCTCCCATCCATGCCCCTGCCTGCTTTTCTACCCTGGCTCTTTCTACTCTCTCCTGCTCTTCCTTCCAGTTTGGGATTGGGCAATCTTTCTTTCACGAAGCTTTTCCTGAAATTCCAGGTTGCCAGTAGCCAACTGCTCAGCATGGTTGGCAAAGTTCCCTTTCTGCTTAGGAATGATTTTGTTTTACTACTACAGGAACATGTCAAACAAGATCCCCACTAGACATCCTATGTTATTTTTCTTTGAAGACATACCAATTGTTTCATTAACCTTTAAGGATTTATATCACAAATGATTTTTAAGATTAACATATGAAAAGACTATACAGCTTATGATTTGAATTTTGGACAGTACCAACAGTCTAAGCTAAAACAAAAAAGTACAGCTTTCCATCTGCACTGGCTCTGCATTGTAGATTCCACTAGCTACAGATGGATCATATTTGAGGAAAAGGTGTCTAGACTCAAATCTACAGACTGATTTTCCTGTACTTGTTACTGAAACAATACAGCACAACCGCTATTTCTCTAGTATTTACATTGTATTTTGTATCAAAAGTAGTCTAGAGGCGGCCTGAAGCATGCAAGGAGGATGCTCCTAAATTGGTATCCACAGGGAGCCCAGAAACCAGTCCCCTGTGAAAACAGAGGGCCAACTATACGTATCCATAAAGTAACAGGCATTCTTTTACAAGAACTTTTTGCATCTCTATAAACTGGTCTCATTTGGAAATCTCCTCCCTCTTGTGAATTTCCTTCCTTTTTTCAAAATGTGAATTCCTTAGACAAGGTTTTTGTGAGAAAAGATAGCATATCTTTGCACTGTCTCCATTCTAGTTTTGCCCTTAGGTATATGCACTTAATGCTGATCCACTTACATCCATTTCTACCTTGTTCATAAGTATTTGCACTCATAGAAGATTGTTTACACATTTTATTCTCCCGATAGCATGAAGGTAAACACTTATCTATGATTCTCTTCTTCACTGTGCCCGTATATCTGTCAGTATACCTGGCATAGAAAAAGGGCCAAAGAAGTTTAAATGGATCTATATCATAGGAAGAAAGAAAAGAGGGAAGGGAGGAAGAAAGGAAGGAAGGAAGGAAGGAAGGAAGGGTTCAACCAGTGGAGGGCTGAGATTATGCAAAGAGAAAATGAAGCTTAGTGAAAAAAGTCACAAGGAAGTCTTAGAAATGGACTTTCCTATAAAGAGAAGAGAACCCCTCCTCCCCACATACACACACACATACTCTCCAGGGTTCCCAGAGAGCTTAAGTAGGCTTTGTAGTGTTTACAAGAAACAGAGCCAAGATGAATCCAATCTTATTTTTTTTTAGTTTGTAAACTTTCTCTCTCTCCCCCCCCCCCTCTCTCTCTCTCTCTCTCTCTCAATCTCTCTCTCTCTCTCTCTCTCTCAATCTCTCTCTCTCTCTCTCTCTCTCTCTTTCCCCCTGCCTTTGAAAGTGTCCTCATTGTACATGTTTGCCCACAAATGGTGTCTAAATGAGAAGAATCAGCAGCCCCTCAATGGCAGCACGACCACTCAGGAGCTTTTAGCCAGTACAGCTCCAGAAACTGATCTGGCCCTTGTCCCTGAGTGATGGGATGTTTGTTTTCTTCTTCTTCTCACCTCTGGGCCCCTTGTGATCTGCTGAGCTATATGGAATTGCTGATCTGGTCATCATCCGTGTTTCATGGAGGAGTCCTATAATTGACAAGTCACAGTCAGTTTAAGAAATGTTTCACTGCCAGCCTAAGATGCTTTAAGTTTTAGGAGACACTTGTTTAAAACTATATTAAAATTGTATCTACATCCGTATTTTAAGGAAAGTCATTCTGATTCTAGGTGGTAAACTGGAAGTTTCTGGAAGCTAAGGATAAATTAAGCGATTGGCCTCTGATTCTAGTTTTAAATTTGAATTCTTCCATTTATCTTTGTTGTTGAACTGTTCTTTATTATTAGAAATAGATCCTCCTTGTTAGAATCCATTGTTTTTAAATATAATAATAAATTTGAGCAGCTGAATTAAAAAAACTTTATTTGTATTCTAAAATACAAAATGGTAAATAAAGTAAAATGGAAAATAGAAATAGAATCAGGGAGTAATAATAGAAGAATCACACTGGGAACAGAAGATATATGTATATATATATATATATATATATATATATATATATATATTCACTAAATACAAACATCACTCTTAAAAGGTAGCTGGAATTCACTCATAAATTTTCCATGGAGCATCTTAAAGGCACAAAAGAAAAGAATACAAACTGATTTACATAATTTGTATTGTACATATAAATGTATATGGCACCTAGTAATATTGTTTATTGGTCTTTGTTGATTTGTGTGTCTAATCATTTCTATACAAATTGGAAGGACTCATGTTCTTCCTGGCTATCTATAAAATCAGTTGATAAAAAGATCCATGATGAGACAGTGAAAATGTATGCTGAAGAGCATCCCTTCTTTTTTTTTCCTTTAGAGAATAATCAACCTAAATTAAACTTTAAAATTTTTGGTTTAAGCAGCCAGCCTGTTTCAATAAAGTTGCCAAAGATTCTTAACGGAAAGGAAGCCATTGCAAGATATGACAAGCAGGAAAACTAAACAAAAATCAACACTGTTGCAAATCATACATTTATGGGAGAAACCCCTCCAGTTCTCCAGCCAAGCCTGAAGCTTCAACCTCCTAGACAGATCATGCAAAGCTGAATGTGAGCAAGGACTCACTGAGTAACCCTGCCTACTGTAATGGCAGCAGAACCCCGGCCTGGGTCTGCAGCCTGGGGCCTCCAGTGAATCAGTGATCACCAGAACCCTCTCTTGCTCTGCAGACTCACAGGCTGATAGGATTTGAAGATGATCGGTCATGTTTTTCCGGATGAAAATCCAAGAATTCTTGATTCTGTTCTGCATGTGACTTCCTTAAAATGACTGAGGAGATAACAACATCTGTATTGTCTCTGGAGCAAATTAGTGGGATTTTTTTTTTCCTCCTGGGTCTTTCAGATAGCATCTCTTCTGTGAGTATTGCTAACACACTCGAGATCTGCAACTTAAAAGGGGAGGGACTTATTTTGGTAGCTGATGGCTTCTAAAGTGTCCGTTGCAGATGGCTGTCTCCATAGTTTTTGGGTCTGCTGTAATGGAGAACATCATGGTAGGTTTACATGGTAGGGCCAAGTGACTCTACTTAGAGACCCAGGAAGCAGAGAAAGAGCAGAAGGTACCCAGACCCCAATACATACCTTAAGGTGTCATCCCCAATGGCCTAACATCCTCCAGCGAGGCCCCACCTCTTTTCCACCTGCAACTCATGAGCTTTTGGAGACATTTTAGATCCAAGCCAAACATTAGTGCCCTTGTTCCCTGGGGGAGGGGGAGGGTGGGAGGGATCACTAATTCAGAAACTCAATAAATAAAACACACCCCTGCAGTTTAGGATGAGGGGTTCAGAAGACTTCCATCAAAGACAAAAAAAAAAATCAGGAGATCCGAATTTCTAAATGAAATTTGCCAATCTTTATTTTTAAGAAATACAAATATATCCAAAACATTTCTTAGTTCATCGCTAGTCTCTATGATGTAAAGCCCTCCAATTAAAACTCTCTTCAGAGGAAGATGAACCTTATAAATTGAATTCACTGAATGGAACACTTTTTTGTTTCTTTTTGTGCTGGTACTAGGGCTAGAACTCAGGGCCTGATAACTGTCTCTGAACTTTTTGTTGTTGTTGTTTTTGCTCAAGGCCACTTGAGCTACCTCTTCACTTCTGGCTTTTTATTAGTTAATTGAAGGTAAGAGCCTCATGAACTTTTCTGGTGGCTTTAAACCATGACCCTCCATACTCAATCTCAGCCTCCTGTGTAGCTGGGATTACAGGCATGAGCCACCAGTGCCTGGCTTCCTTAATAAAACTGCTAACAAAAGTTTTCTAGCAAGCACATGGGAATGATATCCTCTGGTAAAGGTATAGACTTCTATCCTTGCTTGGTTAAGGATGAATTCATGATCACTTTTGCTGACAATAACTGAGACAGCTTTTATAAAGATCAGAGTATCACCAGGACTTATATGAATCTAAATCAACCACCTTCGTATAAAGCCAAACTGAAGGCCACCTATAGGTTGGGCTTTCCTTTAGCTAACTCTGGTTTTGCATGAGCAAAAGAATAAACGAGTAGATAAATTAGTTGGATCAAGGATAAAAAAAGAATGTGTCTAGGTATTGTGCTATAAACAAAGTGAACTTGAAAGAACATGGGAGAAGCTGGAGAAAGAAAACATGGAAGGGACTACTGAAAGATCAGAACAAGCCCTCCAGGAGCTCCAAGGAGCACTTGGACATCACTTGGGTTTTGCAGGGCAATCTGAGAAGATAAATTCCTCCCTTGTGAAAAGGACTATTTGGAGCAAAGTCTAGAAAGCTCTCCTCCCTGTAGCTTTGTGAGACTACATGCAACCAGGGTGTGGTAGATATTAGCTTTTGAAGGGGAGATCTAAATCAGGAAGGGATTGTCCTTGAACAGGAGTCTGGCAAGACCAAGGTGGTCCCCCAACAACACCTCTGCATCTCTCTGTATCACATCAGACCATAGATAGGTCTTGCTTTACCTGCATCCCAGATTTGTTCACACTAATTTCTCTTCCAGCTTCAGTCTGGAAGAAAAGAGGGAAGCATGCTACTCAGATGAGCCAGAGCCAGACTAGAACAAACGTCCTGAGGAAAGAGACTTCAATGTTCACTCAACAGAGCATAGGAATTACAGCTGAAACATTTTCCCAACTCTTGTGAGTCCTGTGTTAAGCTATAAAGAAAGGATGGCTTAAAAGTCAGATATTATTTACCATACCTAAGATATGGAAACAACCCAGATGCCCCTCAGTAGATGAATGGATCAAGAAGATGTGGTATATATACACAATGGAATTCTATGCCTCCATCAGAAAGAATGGCATTGCCCCATTTGTAAAGAAATGGAAAGACTTGGAAAAAATTATATTAAGTGAAATAAGCTAGATCCAAAGAAAAGTAGGTTGCATGGTTCCCCTCATCTGTAAGAACTACATCTACGATATTCTTAACAGGGAATCTCAATAACTCAATAGCTTAGTGCATAGGACCATATGTAATGAAGTGTATCCAAATGAACTACAAGATATGGAAACAAAAGGTTCTTATGATGCCTTGTAAGTCAGTTTTTGTTCTTTTTTTTGGTTTCTCTTAGTTTTCTGTACCTTGTGTCTTGCATATAAGATTATTTAATCTGTGGAAGGGAAAGGGAATCACAGAAACAGCAGGACAAAAGATGAACCAATACAATATTGATACTCACTTGATACTAGATTAGATAGGGATCTTACAACTTGGGGGAAAGAGAATGGGGAGAGGTAAGTGGGAGAAAATGAGGGAGGGATGGGGTAACAGTGTTTTAAAACAAATGCACTCATTACCTTACTTATGTAACTGTACTCCTCAACCCCCCCCATCACCTTTTCAATAAAGATTTTTAAAAAATTAAAAAGTCGGGTAGTCTTAGATTTGAATTTTGACTGTTTGCTGGTTGTTCGTTTTTTAGGAAAGATGATCAATTCTAATTCAGAGTTCTCCACCAACACAATGGAGCTCATAATTCCAGACTAAAGTTTTGTCTCAAGGATCAAGCATGATTGGAAAGCACATGGCTTGCCCCATAGGAACAAAGACTATGCCTCATTTTGTCCTCTTTGTAGTTCCCTAAGATTAAGAAATGTATCTGATACAGAAGACGCAAACAGTATATTTAAGTCACCATTATTCCTGATTATAATATCAACATCTTACATCTTTCCAATGTATAGGAAAGTTGAAGATGCATGGGCTAGGAGGAGGATGGATAGAGAGTGAGCTGTTTTGTTTTGTTTTTTTTTTTTTTTGCCTGATCTCTTTGAAGGCTGATGAAAGTGAATTCTCTCACAGATGTGTTGTGTGCCAGGACACATTTAGAATGATTTAATTTTTATCTACTTAGTGGGGAAAAGACTGGGAGGCAGCATAAGAGATTGTATAAGGAAGACCTTCTTTCATTCTTTGTCCCTAGGAGTGTATGACCATGTAACCTGTTCCCCAGGTACATCCTCATTTGCATTTGCATTTAGCATCCTATCTCTGAGCAGCATCAGGCTTGCATCCAGTAAGTACAAAGTAAGCACAATGACCACACACACTGCGTCTTCCTCCTTGAATACATACACACTCTGGCCTTGGAGAGAGGCAGGGCATGGATAGGAAAAAACAGAGATGCATTCCAATAAGACATTAACTAAACAAAAGTCAAGTCCACCAGGCAAAGCCATCAGGAAATTGGTTAACACCTCCCCCGCCACCCCCGTTCAACAAAAGATAGCAGACACTTGTCTCAATATCTCCTTTCATCCCTGAAAGCTTTAAAATTGATTCATGGTTTCATAACTACAACAAAGTAACCTTGAATAGATTAAAATCAAGGCTCTTTTTAAAATTTGAGGATATCAACAGCAAGAATCCCACCCAGGTCTTGCTAAAAACGACTTTGGCCGATGTTATGAAATGCTTCCTCAAGCTCATCTTCAGCCAAATGAGAAGTTGTCTGGAAAGGATTCATCTCTTTAGTGTACACAGAAGATCTTCTTCTTGGATCTATAAACTAAGTCTTTAAATTCCACTGTAATTACTCCAAAGACATAAATAGAGCCGATACTATTTCTGGTATCCCATCTGGCTTTTTAGACGAGGTACACAGCATTTTCAAATAGATCTTCCCCAAAGTGTGTAGGTATTCTAACAACAGACAGATGCCTGGAGATTCTAAAGCATAGTGTCTTTAAGGAATTACTTCCAAAAAAATGCATGTGTATAAGACAGGCTCCCTTTCTTCTTTTTTAATTCTTGGAGCAGTTGTTAGGATTGAGTTCCTTGGTAAGGCCTGAAACCTGTTCTGTTTGCAACCACTGACTTGCTTTCTCTGGAAGCTCTGCATCCGCAAGCAATTCATTAAAATACTCATACATAAAGTTTTATTAAGCAGTCATGTTACTGTTCATGGGCTCACTCAATAGTTTATTAATGAGTATAATTTTAAAGCTTCATTAAAAATAACCAGACCCTCACATTATACCATCCCAGTGTTCATGCTGATTAATATCAACGATCTATCTATTTTTAAAGAGATAAAAGCTATTCATATCTGCTATCCTTTATGGATTTAGACACAAATGCCTTTATCTTGCTTTTTGTGACTATGTCTGGCTTTCTATTTAGAATGATAACATCTCCAGTTATCTCATGCATTTGCTTTCTTCTCCTTGGTTCTGGTCATGTTTGCACACTACAATTTGAACTCAGATTACAGACACCATCACTATTTAAAAATATCAGCAGAACTCATTTTGGGAACATATAGTTGTTTTCAATATGCCATTTTTAAAAAAAGATCTAAGAATGAGCACTTTGCCCTTCCTATGTTATTTATCTGTGATTATCTCCACATCAGGGTTGCTTTACCTATGAAACCACAGGTCAAGGCAGCCCTTGTCCAAATTCAGAGCTTGTGGACGTATGTGTACATGTTAATAACTGGTCCCGAATGCATTTGCACCTTTCTGTCTTCTTGACCCATGGTCGCATTGCACCTATGGCTGTTTGTGGTTAGGAAGGTCAAATGATAAGTTTTGACTAATGAGTAATGAAACCTGTGGTGTGAGCAAAAGTTACATTTTTGGTGGTAAGTGCTGAGCATTTGGAGACACTTGATTACATAGCATGGTGTATTTACCCCCATCTCCCAAGTAGAGGGAAATCAGGTTTTCCTCTATGAGAAGGATGGATTAATGCTGGAGCTTTGGGATGTTCCACATTGTCAGATTTCTCATTAGAGGCAGAAAACCTGGAGAGATTCAGTTGTAAGCTCTGGCCTTCAGTTAGCAAGGACCACACCTGCATGGGATGAAATTAACGTTGGCATCATGGTAAGAAATGTCCACAGTGTTTCCATGCCCTCAGTTCAGGTCCATTGTGAGCAGGGGCCTGGAATGTGATTCCTGATCAATAGGGAAGGTCAAGGCATAGCTTCAGAATGTTGCTGGGCATCTGCACGAAGGTTGGGCCTGGCCTGGCCCTGGCCCATGTGAGTGGACTGCTGTAAGAGTATTTCCACCTAATTTGGGGCTGGTTATAACAATGAGAAGATGGTGCCAGTGGAGAGAAGGCCAGACAGACTCGTACTGTCCTATAGTGATTTAAAGGAGAAGGTGAGAAGTCCATAGTACTTGTTCAAATCAGGATCCTTAATGTCTCTCTGTCATATAACTTCCTTCCCATCTAAGAGCCCAAATCAAATCCTGAGGGAGGGGTAACAAGTTCGACAAGAAAGTTTTATTACCTTTCTTCTGTAACTGTAACCCCTCTGTATACCACCTTGACAAAAAAGAAATAAAACAATTAAAATTAAAATAGGGAATAAACTTTCAAAAAAATAAAGGAGCTGTCCTTTATTGTGAAAATACTGTTTGGTAGTTTCTAACACACAATGTTGTTTTGTATTACTAACCTTGTTGCCATTGGCTATGCCTGCTCAGAAACAAAGCCTCTTCCCAGTAGAAACACACACACATACACACACACACACACACACACACACACACACACACACACACACAGTCTGTGGGAAATAGTTCTTAAGCGATCTCCTATTGTCTTCACCTTTTGGTGTTTAAATTGGTTCAAGGAAGGACCCTTATTTACATCTAGCAGATTTTGGCAAAGGTGAAGTGAGATCATACCTCTCACTGGGTGATGTTCTGTCTTTTTCCATTTATGGTTGCTATAACAAAATACCCAGCTCTGAGTAACTTATAAGGAGATATGTCTAGTTTGGAGCAGGCAGTTCAGTCCATATGGTCTCTGAGGAAGGGTCCTCCAGGTCTTGTAAGGCCATGGCAGATATTGTCGTAGAAGAAATGTATGCAAGAAGGAGAAATCATGTAAAAGTTAGAAAGTTCAGTTGGGGTGTGTGGGGAACAGACATGCACTTCACAACAATCCTACACACAGGAACTAACTTGGGACCAGCATCAATCCCTTCTGAAAGGCAGGATTCTTCCCTCCCTTCTCCCCTAGCCCCATGACCTAGTTACGCTGGTGTCTCAAACACATTCCAACCCTAGCATTGTATAAAAATCTTTCTTCACCAACCCAAACTGGAGATCATCCTTTGGGCTTGATAAAGGAAGTGGCCAAGGTGTAAATAATCCGGTGGAAAGAAAGGGCCTTCCAGGTAGCCCTTGAAGACTGCAAGATGCCTCTCAGAACCCATATCTAGTAAGAAATGAGGGCAGACTCATGTCCATATCCAACACAAAGCTGGTGCCTTCTACAACCATAAGGAAATGGATCTTATCCTCATCCTGAGTCAGCTGGGATGTGAATTCTTGCCTCTTGGAGCTTCCAGAAGACAGGGTAACATAGCTCACACCTTGCTGCAGCTCTCAGAGCCTCTAGACCTTAGCACTGGACCTGGCTCAGCCACACTAGACACAGCTTTGACCTGCGTTAACTCAGAAAGAACCACCATATGTTGTTTCAAGTTTCCAAGCCTGTGACAATTCGTTACACAAAACAGAAAACAATGTGCCCATGATGAGCTGAAGAGTTTGGATTATTTTCCATGGAAATGAAGACATTTGAATTTGTATCATCAGTTATTATGTCCTCTTCTTTTGGTATTTCTTTCTTCTTGAATTAAAATATTTGAGGTCTTCAATTTTCATCTATGAAGCTCACATGGTCACAAGAAGGACAAACCTTCAAAGTTAGCATGGATATTTTGTATTGGGTTTATGTTCATTTATACCTGAGTAAGAAAAAAACTTAGTTCAAAGAATAATTTTTTAGTAAAATACTTTTGCAGTGATGTTCTTTAATAAAAGTCTATTGCTATGCAAAGAAGTGCAGAACACTTCCTGCTAAGAGGGGCAGTGAACAATGATTCAGTCATTGACTCAGTTCTGCACATCTTTGTAAGACTGTCACTTACTGTCAAATGTACTTTTCATGTCTTTGCAGGGCAGAATTGACTCTCTCTTTGGGGGTTCACAGAGCAGGCTGGCTATAAACATTTTACCCACTGTTGTAGTTACCTGTTCCCATAACTATCTTTGTCACTAGCCAAATGTTGGCAAACTATAGCTCATAGGCCAAATTCTGCCTGTGGCCTGTTTTTGTAAATACATTTTTATTGCAAAACAACCATGCCCTTTTGCTTACACATCACCTTTGGTGGTTTATATACAGTACAGTGCAGAGCTGAATAGTTGCAACAAAAACCTTATGACTCACAAGTCTAAACTATTTACTGTCTAGCCTGCGATGGCTTGGATAACTGTCCCCCAAAGGCCCACAAGTTGAAGGCTTGGTCTGCAGGGTGGTGCTACTGGAAGGTGGTGGAACTTTCAAGAGATGGGCCTGTGAGAATTCCTCAGGAAACTGAGAGCTTGCCTTTGAAAGGGATATGGGATCTCAGCCCATACTCTCCCTATTTTTCTTCTGGACCATAAGATGAGAATCACCTTATAATCAATTAGCTGCATTTGGGGCTGTGACAAGCTCTAAATGTGTTACACTGATAGAGCACTGATGGACACAGATCCATTTATAGCAAACGTTTGCTGATCCTTGTGGTAAGCCATGATCTTCATGAGGGCATAGCTTTCATCTCATTCACTCATTAAGCCCAGAAGATAACCCCCTGTAGACCCTAAATTTATAGTTCAGTAAATATAAAGATGAATCAAATGCCTGTAACTCGGGGCATTAGCATGAATCTTCTAAATCAGACTTCTCCTAAAGAAGCATATAGAAATGTGTTAGGACTGGGGCCTTCATGGGAAAGGACTGCAGTGGAAGTAGAAGGCAGAATGAACAGGGCTGGCTATTACAAGACATTCCTACCCTTCATTAGAAGGCTGTATTTAGACCAAATTGTCATTTATTAAACAATTTTCACATTAGTGTTCAAGCCCAAGTGCCTTTCAAGGGATTGTTATTCTGTTTTCAGATTCACTTAGAATCAAATTCCAAAAGGCTTTGGTGTATTTGCTGTCCAAGAAACCTTTTAATTTTCTTTTGTAAACCCTTTTTGATGTTGCTTTCTTGTCAAAAACAGGAAGCCATTATTTTCCAGTAGTAAATATGTTCAAAATCAAGTTAGCCACTCAGCTCCCCAATGCAAGACTGTGTTTTGTATACATGAAGAAAAATCATCTTCATCAAATGTGTTGAGATTCTCAGGGGACAGCCAAGTACGTTAAAACTTTGTGGGAATCAAAGAATTTGAAAACCCCTCTGGGGGAGGCAGGGTTGGTTCTTCTCCAATCCCAGTGAAACCTTTTAAATCTCCTGTGATTCATTCCTTCACTATTTCAGTCCCTGAAGATTAGTCTGAATGCTTTTTCCTTCATTCATCTACCCACAATTTCTGTAACTCCCATATGGGATATATACAGTAACACTAACCACCCAAAACAAAGCAGAACAAGATGTTTGCCATGGATATCAAATCTCAAAAGAGACAATTAAATTGGAACAAATCATCTCTGCTTTCTAAATCACCAGAGACTGCTCTATTTTAAAAATGTCAAGTGAGTTACTATGAAGTGTTACCTAAAGATCCTGTAAACAAATATATTAATCCCGGAGAGGAGATTTAGTGAAAAGGATAATGTTGCCACGTTTCATCTTGGTACTTAGACTGTTATTCAAGGTCAATGGATGAATACCTCAAGGAGAGAGACTGAAACTTCTGATGGGAATTAAAAACAATGAAGCTCACCCTTTCTCATTCAGGTCTCTATGTCCTGAGATTAATACCTTTCCCATCCCCTGTCACTTTGTCTTTCTTAACAACTGCCCATTTTTAGCCAGGATAATATGTTTCTTGGTATGTAACAATTAGAATCAAAATATACATATGGGTGTATTTGATACAGTGAGTTACTTTTTTGTTTTTTTTTTTAATTTTAATTTTTTAACTTTTTGCTGGTCCTGGGGCTTGTACTCTGGGTCTGGGTGCTATTCCTGAGCTCCCTTTAGTTCAAGGAGAGTGCTCTACCACCTTAGCCACAGCATCACTTCTGACTTTTTCTGTGATTAATTGGAGATAAGAGTCTCATAGACTTGTCTACCAGGGTTGGCTTCAAATGGTGATCCTCAAATCTCAGCTTCCTGAGTAGATAGGATTACAAGCATGAGCCACTGGCACCTAGCTTATCTTTTTAAGACAGATGTTTTTCCATACTGAACTGTGAGACTGGGCTTTTGAAATGTCTTTTATTCAACAAGATATTGAGAGACACCACTGATTTTGGTTGTTATGATATACAATTGCTAAATGAAGGAAAAAACTGACATTCTTCTATCAGTTCCTCCAAATTTTTCAAAATTTAATAACACACAATTCAAGCTATTATGTTCCCAGTTCACAAATTTACCATGTAACCAACATAAAAATGTTAATACATATTTTATGTTTTTTTTAAATAAAGGACTATATGTATGAAGTCCAGCATGCACGTCACACAGAGACTATATTAATTTAGACTAAATATTAGTTAATATTCTCAACTACCAAACATGTCTAATGGCTACCATCTTATCTAGCACAGAAATAAGTCATGTTTAGATCAAAGTTAAATGTTTTTGGCAATAACAGTTCTTTGAGCAATGTTGTTCATATCCAATAACACCAGGAGCACCACAATGTCAGATTGTTGCCCTGCTCAGCATGAGGAGTGTGGTTATTTTACTAAGGAAGGAACTGTAATTATTTTCATCATAGAGGATTTTTCTTCTGAAATGTTCCTGGGAAAGATACTTTGATTTTATATGAATGTCCTCAGACCAAACAAATTGGTACCAAATGATTTGGGCATCCAGCTATGATCTTCCCATGAATCAATAATTACACTGTGTATTATGAAATAGGGATTCTATTTGTTTTCAACTCTCCCCCTTTCTTTCATTAGAAAATAATTTCTTGTAACCCTCCTGTTCATCACCTTCACAATATTTTGTTGTTGTTGTTGTTGGTCATGGGGCTTGAACTCTGCGATCTTCAGCTTAAGGCCAGGCTCTACTGCTTGAGCCACATAGCCACTTTAGGTTTTCTGGTGGTTTATTGGAGATAAGATTCTCATGGAGTTTCCTGCCAGGGCTGGCTTTGAACCTTGATCCTCAGATCTCAGCCTCCTGAGTAGCTAGGATTACAGGAGTAAGCCTGGCTCTTTACAATAAATTTTTAACAATAAAAAATAAAGTAAAAATTTGATCTGAAATATAGATGAAGTTATTAAAATATTCTGTTGTTTCAATTCAGTAGCAGAAATAAATTATTTTGAGCTATTGAATAAAAGGCTGCTATGTCAAAGCCACTACAAAACAATATTTCACTTAATAATAACTAGGGGACAGATTTAAATTTTATACACATTTTATATCAATTATAATTGAATGATATAATTTACAAGTTATGAATGTATAAATACAAACATATATAATATAAGTAGGTTAAATTGAAAAACACAATATATTTCAATCATTAAATTCATGCTTCATATCTATTTACAATATGTAAATTCTTCAAGTCTTACATATTTAATGCACGACCACACAGAAACTTCACAGATCACAGTTAATTTTTACATAGGCAAAGGTATTAGTTATTTTGATGGTAAATATAAAAAACTATCTGGAAAACAATACAGTTTATAAAGAACTTCTAGAAATTAAAAACTATATTACTATTTTAAATAAAAGTCTTCTTTCCCTTAATAAATACTACTTCTACTGTTACTTTTAATAAAATATTCATGATAAAAAAGAAAATAAGTTCATTATCATTTCTTTTTTCCTCAAAACTTCCCAAAACATCAGCTATTTTAAGTATTCTTTCATAATTCCTAAAGTTTCTTTTCTTTTTCTTTTCAGGGTCCTCAGTCCTTGAAAGTAAATTTTTCTCAACTGATTTTGAGTGGGCTGGTTCTTCATTTGGCTATTGAATCCAGCTTATGGAGATGGTCAGGACCCAGAATGGAAAATTTCCCCCTAATTTGTATATGTATTCAGTGCAATCAATACACAACAATACTAAAGACTTAAGATACAGAGGAGTCTTTGGATTTGAGAAGAGAAGGGTATTTAAGGGTCAAAAGTCATTACCATGGTTGGTGACAGGGAGTTGCAATCTTGATCACTGGCTCTCTTGGGTTGGGGTAGTGTAGCAAGCCTCTGTAGCCAACTCCTATAAGACTGGTCAAACTTCATTAATTACCACTTATTTCCAGATTCTCCCTATCTCATTAATTATTTATTTATTTTATAACTTTAACAAATTTGCCTTTGTAGGTATTACTAAATTCCTCTGAATGTGGTTTGAAATTAATTGTATTTCTCTCTAGAGTTGTGTCACCATCATACTATTTTCCCAGTGGGTCAGTTTCTATTTAAATACCATGACTGGAGCTATGAAAGAAGAAGGATGATAATGCTGTGTAAGCTCAGAGATATACTCAGCGTGGGACAAGGTGGGGAAGGGCTTGTGGAGAAGGATGGGCCACAGATATAAAAAGTAAGCTAAAGTAGGAGTGGAGTATGGGCAGCCCTATCCAAAGGAAGTGAGAAAACAAAGACACAGGACACCTTCAGAGCCTAGAGGATTATGGAGATACTTGCATACCCAAGTTCACTGATGTACTTTTCACCATAGTCAAGTTATGGACACAGCCCAAATGCCTTTCAGTGAATAAATGTATAAAGAAAATGTGATATATACATACAATGGAACTTATCCCTCAGGAAAAATGAGAGTATAACATTTGCAAGGAAATGTATAGACTGAAAAAAAAGTGATGTTAAATGAAGTAAATCAAACTCAGAGAGACAAAGGACACATTTTTCTCTCATATGTGGAATTTAGATCTAAATTATAAATATATATGCAAAGTTATACAAGGTCATATGTATGTATGTATGTATCTAGCTAGCTAGCTAGCTAGCTACCTAGCTATATATAAAAACATATGAATTAAACTATGTTATATGCAGGAAAGAATTACAATAATGCAACTCCCTTCAACAACTGAATGCCAGGAAGCTAGAACTTATGGTGGACATGAGAACATGGGGTTGGGGGCGGGGGTAGACAAATGAAGAGAGAAAAGGTGGATGAATGCAGTCATAATACTCTATGGAGACATATGAAAATGGAATTGAAAGAAACTAGGGGATGAGTGGGGTTGGAAGAGATGGTGGAGAATAATGAACGGTTGACATTGATCAAGATGTATTGTGCTCATAAACTGACATGTTGAAATAAGATTCCTTTGTACAACTAAAGATAATTTTTAAAAAGAATTGTTTAGGAAGCTTTAAGAGACCTCATATTTCCCAAAGGGTCTTTTACTGAGCAATAATCTTCTAAAATATCCTTTAAAAACACTGGGGAGATCCAAGCACTGGTGGCTCATGCCTGTAATCCTAGCTACTCAGGAGGCTGAGATCTGAGGATCACAGTTCAAAGCCAGCCCGGGGAAGGAAAGGAAAGTCCGTGAGACTCTTATCTCCAATAAACCACTAGAAAATGGGAAGTGTGCTGTAGCTCAAGAGGAAGAGCACTCGCGTTCAGCTGAAGAGCTGAGGGACCAGGAGAGTGCCCAGGCCCAGAGTTCAAGCCCCATGACAGACCAAAAAAAAAAAAAAATCACTGGGGAGAAAGAATTGGGACAAAATAAGTATAAACATTATTAGTAGTATTTTTAACCACAAATAACGGGATTTTTCTTGTGGAAATCTACTCAGGCATTTGCAGCTTCCCTCTTTTATTGCTGTTCTAAAATTAAGACTCGTTCTTAAGTTCTTGAGATTGTATAAAGACAACTTCTCGAATTTTATTAATGCTTATAAATATTCCTTGCTTCCCTAAGCAGTAAATATTAACCTAGAGGTACATATTTCTAGTGAATGTCCAAAGTATGGACACACCTCCAGAGCTATATAAGATTCCTGGCTGGGCAGAACAGACAAGTACTTTGTTCAAATATTTGGTTTTGTGTCCAAAGCCTTGGAATTGTCAAAAAAAAAAAAAAAAAAAAGCATCTCAGATGTTTGGGATGTTCCCAGGCATGAGATCCACTTTTGGAAAATGTGTGTGTGTGTGTGTGTGTGTGTGTGTGTGTGTGTGTGTGTGTGTGTGTGTGTGTGTGTGTGTGTGTGTGTGTGTGTGTGTGTGTGTGTGTGTGTGTGTGTGTGTGTGTATGCACAGATAATAGGTCAGAGCAAGAAACCCATACAAAGTGTTTCTTCTGCCACAGAGAGGCCAGCAAAAGGCAATAAATAGGTAGACCAATTCTGAGAGAACCATTGCAATCTTGACTCTACTTGTTTCTTCCTATTTCCTGTCTGGAACATTCTGATGAACTGATCTCCTGATTTCTCAGGTCTTCTGCAATCACAGAAAATCAACTCTCTTTTTGTGTTTGTTGTTGTTGTTGTTGTTGTGGCAATGGACAATGTCTCAGAGCTTTTTTACTCAAGGCTGGCCCTCTAATTCTTTTTTTTTGGGGGGGGGGGGGTCCGGTCGTGGGGCCTGAACTCTGGGCCTGGGTGCTGTCCCTCAGCTCTTCAGCTCAAGGCTAGCATTCTACCACTTGAGCCACAGTGCCACTTCCGGCTTTTTTCTTTTTGCTTATGTGGTGCTGAGGAATCGAACCCAGGGCCTCATGCATGCAAGGCAAGCGCTCTACCACTGAGCCACCTTCCCAGCCCCTGGCCCTCTAATTCTTGAGCCACAGCATCACTTCTGGCTATTTTATTTTTTTGGGTCTGGTCGTGGGGCCTGAACTCGAACTCTGGGCCTGGGCGCTGTCCCTCAGCTCTTCAGCTCAAGGCTAGCGCTCTACCACTTGAGCACAGTGCCACTCCCGGCTTTTTTCTTTTTGCTTATGTGGTGCCGAGGAATCGAACCCAGGGCCTCAGGCATGCAAGGCAAGCGCTCTACCACTGAGCCATCTTCCCAGCCCACTTCTGGCTTTTTTTTTTTTAAGTTAATTGGAGATAAGAGTCTCATTGACTTTCTTTTCCCTGTCTGGCTTCAAACTGCAATCCTCAGATCTCAGCCTCCTAAGTAGGTAGAACTATAGGCATAAACTACTGGTGCCTGGCTCTATTTGTAAACTTGCTATCACTAGATGATGGTGGTGGTTGCTGAGAAAGAGGCTGGAGCTGCTTTAGGATGGATAACTTATGGTAACTTATGATGATAGAAATGAGATTCTAGCTATCTCAATTCTGAAACATATAAGTCATTTTCTACTGTTCTCTGCTGCTAAGACCCCACCCAACTAGCGGGGATAAACTAGTTTCCTAGTTGTCTAAATCCAAGAGAAGTAACTCTCCACAAGTGAATTCAAATGAGGAAGTCCTGTTACAAGAAGCCCTCTGCTGAAAACCCATTTTGTAGATGTTGGTAATTGTGTGGTCATTTAATCATCTGTTTCTCATTACATTCCTAACTTTAACTTTGATGCTAGTCCAGGATCTGTGTCACTAGTTAGAAATTTATAGAGTGAGGTGGCAGGAAGCAAACAGCAGGGTGAGGGAGGGAAGGGTAGAAATGGTAGCGGAGAAATTGAGGCCACTGGCTGATTAAGGGCAAGCTTCAAGTCTCAGCTCTGTTAGGAAAGATCTCAGCTCCCACAATTCCTAGGTCATCACTGCTCATCAGAACCCATCCGACTAAGACCTCTTATGATCTGCTTTAGAAAACTCACGAAACAAAAACAACAGCATCAAAATGCAAGGAAATTTAAAAAAATTCTTTGGGACTAATTATTAAAAGCTAGAACAGGGAGAGCTGCTCTGTCTCCACTACTGCACCAAAAGGAGTTTTTCCTGGTGCTCTACCTCTTCCTTTGCTCATGGACTCTGATCCTTCCATTCTTGGTAGACAAAGATGCAAATAGAAAAGAATTCAGACATCTGGAAACGTTTTAGTTATCACAAGTTTAGTAACTTTTTCACAGAGAGACATAAAACTGAGTGAAATTCAAATAAAGATTTTAATTCAATAGAGGGCTAACAACCTTCCTTTTTATGACCCTGTACATCTCTCATTTGATGAGATTACTCAGGAAATATCTTGCTATTTTCATTTTAAATTGCTCCAAAATAAGGAACTACATAAACTCAACCCAGAGTGAATCTTTGTAGAAAAGAAGGCAAAAGAAATAAAATGGGGAAAAGATGACTATTTTATGTATTTATTCCATTCTCTTTTTGTGTCTTGTAGATGTCATGAAAGATCTATCATTCAGTACTATCATTTGGGGAAAACATTTCTGAAAATGCTATTTGAAGTATCCAGCAGGCCCCGGGTAATCTGGCTGTCAGATGTTGGCTCGCTGATTGAAGATGTGCAAAAACAAATCCAGTACGAATGTCAGCCACCAGTCTAATTTTTGCTGAAATTACTAAAATAGATAAAGGAGTGTTTACACTGTGCTCATGTTTTCTTGTAACTTAATATGTAATTTAGTGCAATTTTCTGGTTTTCAGCTCATTTTCCTAGCCACCAACATGCTCACACACTGCTTTGCCCACCGTCTTTTCAGAGCACATAGAAGCTTCTGGGTTACTCTGTCTGGCTCTGCCTCCTAATTCATTGTCTGGACCTCGTCGAATGACTTAACTTGCCTGGCATCCAATTTTCTTTTCCCCTAAAATAGAATCATTAAGGAGAAAAAAAATCATGGTACTCAATGGCAAATACCACTGAAAGTAGTTAAGACATTTAGCAAGTTAAATAAAACATAAAAAGTAATTACCACATTTGCGTAGAGTCTGATGGTCACCAACAGATGTCAGAATGTAAAAGAGCCATAAAGGGTTCTCAAAAGAGTTTGTCATTCCAAAATATTAAATACCTTCTGTCAGTCTTCTTATTCACTGATCTACATACTTTTTTGCTTAAAAGAAAACCTGAGCCCAGAAAAGAAGAGTCATTGTTTAAATCAGTAGAGACATTTAGCACTCAGAATATACACTAGAAGCCATTGTCTCCTGTCTCCAATACTCTGTTTTAGTTGTTCCAGAAATACATCAATGAGAGAGAATGGAGTAGAGAAAGGGCCTTTAAGACCATTCTGAAGGATCTCTAATTTCAATAACAGAATATACAAGGGAAGATAAAAAATAATCATATAGTCAAAGTTACTATCCTACAATGGTATTATCTGCAAATTCATCAAAGGAGCATCTTTTGGCTCCAGGATAAAAAAATGAAACTGAGCCGCATCTACCAACCATTTCCCGTGTAAGCAGGACAGGCACAAGTCAGCCAAGCTGGAGAATTACTGTCACTGAACACAAGGCACAGAAGCTGAAAAGGCTCAGGGAATAGGAGAGGACAACACTCATTTCTACTAGAAGAGCTAGACTGTTCTGGAGGACTTGTAGTTTGGTCTCTGGATCATTTGCAATGTCTGGTCCCTATGGCCATAAAAGGAGGAAACCTCAGATTATAATGAATCCAAAGTTTTATCAGCATCCCATAACCTCATATGACAATTTTCTTTCCCTTTAGAACCAAAAAGCAAAATGAATTGTACTAATGTAGTTTTTCTTTCAGTTCTCACTGGCCTTGGATTTGATTTTCAAAGAAACCTACATCATGTTGATGAACAGGTCTACTTTTGACGTTCTCAACTTTCTTCAGGTAAAGGACTTTTGAGAAAGATTCCAGTTCATGCCATCAATTTACATAATAAGGTTGCGGTTACAATGAAGAGTTCAACTATGAAAAAGCATGACAATAAATGGCCAAAAAGCTTCATTTATCTTTATAATCAGAGTAAACATTAGAAAAAATAGTACTTACAAGAGACATACCCAGCTACCATGATGAGTAACTTCCTGGAGGGCTGATGATTAAAACCCATACTCCTTGTCCCCCTGGGAACCCTTGGATGTACCTGGTCATGGCCTTTTAAGGAACAGAGATATCAACAAACTTCAAAGATAAAAGATTTAAGATAAAGATAAAAGATTTAAACAAATGTGCCTGTCCATTTCTGCCTGAGTGCTGTAGCTGGGCTCTTTGGCTTTTTCACTCAAGTCTAGCACTTTACCACTTTGAACCACAGCTTCACTTCTGGTTTTCTAGTGGTTAATTGGAGATAAGAGTCTCCATGGAGTTTCCTGTCTAGGCTGGCTTTGCACCAAGATCCTTAGATATCAGCGTCCTGAGTACCTAGAATGACAGGGGTGAGCCATCAGTACTTGTCCATTTCTTACCATCAATTTTAAAAACCACACTGTATGATTATTATGGGGAATGCTTTCACAATTTAGATTCTGACAGGTATCAAATGATTTCCTAACAGACATGCTTCAGAACAAATTAAAACAGCCGATCACTCAACAAAGATTCCTTGATGGATCAGATTTCCTGACTTATTCTGGGAACTGAGAAAAGAGGTCTTTTGTTGAACTTTAAAAATGAGAGCAAATCTTCATGGTGCATTGGGCAAAGAATTGAGCAGAAGCTGAAAGTCTGGGGCCCAACCCTTATAGTGCACCCCTCGACTACGTAACCTATGCAGGTCTGCTGTGCCTGCTGCTCAGTGAGGATACTCTGTCCGGCCATGAGTTATTACCACGGCCCTCATAATAAATATGGGAACCCCTTTTTATCTTCTAAAGTGCTGTTGAACTCCAGAGAGTTTTATTACTACGTGGACTCCAGGTGTGAAAGGCAGAATAATGGCCCCCCAAAGATGTCACTTACTAATCCCCCAGTACCCTTGAAAATCCTGCCTTATCTGGAAAAGGAAACACTGCAGATGCAATTCAAGGAAGGAATCGACACGAGGAGATTACCCAGGATTGTGCAGGTGGGCCCAGTGTGTAAGCAGAAGGGCAAGAGGGAGGCAGGAGATGACAAAAGCAGAAGTCAACGGAAGGCAGCCAGGGAAGGAAGGATTGGCGTGGCAGAGTCAAGGAGAGGTGCAGCTGGCTGTGCTGGAAAGCCACAGCTCACCAACGTGCTCTTCTGTATATTTGTGCTTTCACAGTTAATATATTAAGTATTTCGTTGACACCATTTGGCAAAATTAGCATCCTCGGAAAGACACTATCCCTCAGATGAACCACTAAACCAAACAATCTGTAAGTGTGTCAGTGCCGCTGTGTGTGCGCCTCCGTGTGTAATGATACCTTAGGAAAACACTTTTGCAACCCTGGCTGTAAAAGGAGCATAGGATCTTATGTTTAGCTCTAATTGCTCCGAATGTAGTCATTGTGAATAATTTTAAGGGGATGCAGACCATGATGCAGGAGGTGAGAAAGCCGGTCACAGTATCAGAGGGAACTCAGAAACTCTCCCTTCTCTGGACCATCTTCCTTCAATGAGGTAAAAGCAAAATCTTTGAGCCTTTTCCAAGTGGAACCCAACAGTAAGGCAGGAAGGCTCTGACCTTACCTGACCCCTGACAGTCGTCCATCAGCACTTTTCCCTAAGTGCAACACACAATTCTATTGCTCGTCCAGGCTGCATTTGTCTTCTTTGTGGTAAAGTGATTTCATGTCCTCCTACATGTTCAGATCTGTGAACTAAGACATGAGCTGCAATGCACAGTTAAAGGGGGAAGAGAGGAAAGGTAGAAGGTAGAATGGAAGGGAAGGATAGGAGGGAGGAAGCAGAAGAAGAGAGGAAGAAAGGAAATGGGATATGAATGGGTGGGGAGGAAGGGAAGAAGGAAAGGAGGAAGGAAGAAAGGAAAAAAGAGGGGAGGGAAAAAGGAAGGGAGGCAGATAGAGAGGAAAACAGGAATGAAGAAGGGAAGAAAGGAATGAAGGGAGGGAGAAAGAAAGGAATGAAGTAAGGGAGAAAAAGAGGAAGGGCAGGAGGGAGGGGAGGGAGGGACCGGCTGTCTGACTTCAGGCTTCTAAGCCATTTGTTTTTGTTTCCCCATTTCTCTGGCTCTGCTATGCCAGGCAAGGGCGAACAGTCCTTAGGATATTTTGTAATGAGAACAAGTCCCTTATTAAAAGGATTGAAAGCCGGGCGCCAGTGGCTCATGTCTGTAATTCAAGCTACTCAGGAAGCTGAGATCTGAGGATTGTGGTTCAAAGCCAGCCCAGGCAGGAAACTCTGTGAGACTCTTATCTTCAATAAACCACTCAGAAAACTGGTAGTAGTGCTGTGGCAAGTGGTAGAGCACTAGCCTTGAGCTGAAGAGCTGAGGGGTCAGCGCTCAGGTCCAGAGTTCAAGCCCCATGACCAACCAAAAAAAAAAAAAAAAGGATTGAAAGTAATCGAAGTGATCTAGTGGGCCCAAACACTTGGTAAAAAGTGAAAGGCTTTGCCTGCAGGGAGGCCGGGTATAGGCTTCCCTTCCACTACAAATGGTCTGAGTACTAAGGACCTTTGTCCCTCAAGCAGAATTGAAACTGACAACTGTGGTTCAGTATGGCGATGCTCACATGGATACAGCCAGGGCCTCTTTCACTAAAGCAGAAATGTTTTTCATGTTTGTTTGTTTTTCTTTCCAACTGTTATTGCAGAAAGCATGCTATAAACTGAGACCAGCTATAAAATAGGAATAAGTAATAAAAACAACTGTAAAACACATAGCAAATGCTTTAAATAATAAGTGCCCCCCGGCTAGTCCTCAGCTTGGTTTATAAATCCAATGGTAAGATACAAACATTAACAGGCAAAGATTCCAGAGCAGAGCATTGGTAATAAACAGACCTGGATTCAAATCCTGACAGGTCTTGCTGCTGATTTGTTATCTGACATTAGCTAATAGGATTTAAATTATCTGAGTTTCAGGATTTTTTTTTTTTGGTGTAAAATAGGGCTAAGCACTATCTATCTCTCTAATAAGGTTATTGTGAATCTCAAGTCAATTAGTTCTTTGGCAGAGTCTGGGACATTGAGGAGATCCTAAAACTGTAACTTCCTTATAGAAGGTTTTTCTTCAACAAAACTAGAAGAAAGGGGGAAATTTTCCTTTCCAAAAACTCTTTACAAGGTGATCTAAAGACAAGAAAAATCAGAGAGAAGAAGGGAAAAACAAGGAATTGGCAGAATGGCCTTAGTGTGACATGGGCACTGAAGACCTTGACTTTGATCTTTATGTACTTCTGGATTAGAAAAATCAGCTAGATATGATTTGCTTTCCTTGTGAGGAAAGTCTTAAGATGTATTTTCTAGCTACTACCCAAATGCATTTTCTCTGGTTTTTTTTTAATTAAAAAGAAATAAAATTCTTTGATATGTCACTACTCCTACCAGATACAGATTATTCTTCTCTATAGTGACCTAGTTCTATTCCATCATCTGTGTTTGTATAGACTATCTCACAGTATGCACTAAAAACATCTATATAAACCACCTATGATACTATGACATCTTGGTCAGATGACGTATTTCCAAGATTTGTTTAGTCTGGCACATAGAGACCTTGCTTTTCATTTTGCATGTTCTAGATCAGCTTTGTGGATATATTACAGTTTGTTTTTCTCTTGTCTTTATGGGTGCGTATGTGTTTCTGATTTTTCCTGTTGCTTTGTAAGCCTGTCCTTGGCCACATTGGGGGCTGTTATGGAAGTAGAATTGCCGGTATTATCTCTGCCCATCTGTAAATTCACCATAGCAAGCAAATACCCATTGGGAAAGGCTGCAGCAACTCACATTCTACTAGCCGTGTCCATGAGCTTCTTTGCCCCAAAGCCTCATTCCCACTCCCTAATTCCAGACTCTGATGTCTGCCCATAAGGTTGTCAAGAATTGACAGTATCCTTACTATTTTTTTCTTTACAGTTATCCAAATGCTGATTAAGTTAAACATCTTTTCAAATGTCTGAGACACTTGGGGTTATTTATTTATTTATTTTGTAATTTACTTGCTCCTATGCATTGTCCGTTTTTCTCTTTTTATGGTATTTTTATTATCTTTAAGTAGTTGTGTAAAGGGGTGTCCATGCATCTTGATCCTCGTCATCCCATTCACAGATCTCCTTCATCCCTCTCAACCCCTTCACACCCCCTCAAGTTTTCTAATTCGTTGAGTAATCTAGTGAGGAGACCACTAACAAAATGCTTCTATTTGTGGCATTGACTTTACCTTGGCTCATGGGTCTGTTCTAATATAGTTCGTTTCTACTTTTGTTGTTTTGTGCTGGTACTGGGCTTGAACTTAAGATGATTCATTAGATTTTTGACTCATCATTGGCATTCTGCCACTCTGATTTGTCCTCCTGCACTAGCTCCAATCTTGCTTTCTCAGATCTCAGCTTCCTGAGCACCTGGAATTACAGGCATGAGCCTCTAGATCTTGGTTTCTTCACTTTTTTGGGGGTAGTTACTCTGCAATGTGCTATATTGATCAGTTGGGAGACATAAACAAAAAAAATAATATTTTGAGATAGCGTTTCACCAAATTTCCCAGGTTGACTTCAAAGTTCCCTTGTTTTTAATGTGATCAAGTGTGTTAGTATTTTTGCGGTGGCTTGTTGAAGAAACAGTTTCCAAATGAAAAGAGTAAAGACATCACTCTTCATTTTTTTTCTCATTTTGAAAAAATAGCAAAGTTATATTTTGAAAGATGAGAAAACTTTTCATATTACTTGCTTTATTAAATTTTTGCGATACTGAATTTTGAATCCAGGTTCACTGAGCTACAATCCCCAATTATAGGTAGATAGATAGATAGATAGATAGATAGATAGATAGATAGATAGATAGATAGATAGATAGATAGATACAGAGATTTAGAGATTTTTTTTAAAGACAGAATTTTACCACATTGCCCAAGTTGACCTCAAACTTTCCATTTTCTTGCCATGGACTCTCCAGTAGCTGAAATGTACATGCCTAGGCCACCTTGCTGTGTAGAGATTTCATTTTCTTAGTTGAATCTTTAAAGTATTTGGAATTCACTGCTGGATGTGATAGGAGGTAGGAATCTAATTTCTTTTTTCCATCTGGATTGCTAATTTTCCCAGTGTCATTTACTAAGTCTTTCTATCTTCCCAGGGGGATTTGCAATGTCTCCTCATTCTTCAACCATGTTTCTGCATATAGGAAGGCCCATGTCCTGACTTTTCCTTATTCATTCCTATGTACTATTTGTGAAAGCCTGAATTTCTAGATGAGGAGTCTGTCCTCTTAGATTTACCTTAGCAATTATTGACTTTTTTTATAGGTTGGGCTCATGGCATGAGAGAATTTTTTGTTTATAAGTGACTCTGTTGTCCATTAATTTAAAGACATATTGATGACTTTAAGTCCTCCTATCCCTTAGCATGAATCTCCCTTAATCTCAGTTTTCTTAGATACAAAATCAAGGTAATCTGTATTTACAGAAAGCATGCTATAAACTGAGAACAGCTATAAAATATAAGAATAAACAATTTTTTTAAAAACATAATGAAGAGAAGACATTCATTTCTACTGGAGAGACAGATTAATTGGGAAGTCTGCAAATCTTGAATTATGTAGTTCATAATTGTATTAACCGCCAATGGTTGCTCCTTGCAAGGCCTCTGACAAATAACTTGGCATTCAGACTGGCAGGTCCCCTGACAGCTATGTACATTGTCTGTGTATTTCTAATCCTGCATTAATCCTGCATGGGTCCAGTCATAAAATAAGATGCTTGGAAGTAGTCCAGCCAAACTCACCAATCCTTTAATCCATCTGCATCCCAACATACTCCCAGCTTTCTCCCTGGACCCTCCTCATGTGTGGAGCGGCTGAGCAGCAGGCCTGTGCACCATTCAGGGAAACTCTCCGCTCAGTGTGCTGTGAGGGGCTTCAATTCCCTGTCCCACTGTGGAGAGAGCCCACGATCCTCCCCACTGCTGGTGAGGGAAGAAGATCTCACTGGAGAAAGCCTGGGCATTTCCAAACTGATGTCAAACATCTACTTTTGGAGAGGGATAAATAATCACAAAATGCTCATCGTGTATTCGGCTTCATAACATATTTACGACAGTCATCAACACCATGAAAGTCAAACCACACCATGCTAGCCACCATCTGGGTGCATGCTGTGGTGGTGTGGTGAACATTTGTCGGTTTTCTCTTCACTGTCTTTTCACTAGCAGACAGCAGCCTGGATCCTGGTGTGGCGACTCCTCCCTGTCATCCTGCTTGGGAAGAGTTTAAGGGGTGAGTGGTGGGATTTATAAGTGGGACTAACCTGCTCACACAGCCTCTTGTGATGGGAGATGCTCGCTTCAGTCAGCTTTGGAACATTCATTATAAACACAGGGAGGGAATCTTCTTTTTAGTTCAGAGCTGTAGGAGCTCAGGAATATTGCAAGATTATACCACTGTAATTAGTTTCTGGAAACTGTTATTAACTAATTGACTAGCTAACTAAATAAATTAATAAATGAATGAATGAATAAATAACAGTGCCTTCATACAACAGAAATCCTCCCTTTCTCTCTCCCTCCCTCCTTCTCTCTCTCTCTCCCTCCCTTCCCCCTCACCCCTCTGTTTCACCACATTTCTGGAGCCCAGAAATGAAATTCCGAAGTCAAGGACAGAATCCTTCCTCATCCCTTCTGGCTTCTTGTAACTTACTCAGTCCTCTGCCTCCCTCCTCCCAAGGCCTTCCCCTCTTCCGTGTCTCCTCCACTTCTGCCTCCTTTGACATTGGACCTAGGGCCACATGGATATGCAAAATAATCTCATCTGCAGGTTCTTGATGATGTCCATGAAGAAGGATCCTTTCCCAAATAAATGACCACTCATAAGCCCAAGGATTGGGATGCAATATATCCTTTTGGCTTTACCAGTCAACATACCACAAAGGGAGATTTGTATTAAAAATTACAGCCAGTCCAGCAGAAGCAGAGCCAAGAGACGGATAGAACCTTTACGCTGGTTCTTCCCATGAGGGCTTGTGTCCAGTGATGCCTGAAATTAGCATCAAGAATCTTCTATATGCATCTGAGTAATTTTGCCTTTTTTCCAGCTAGTTTGAATTGGGTATTCATGTCTCAAAGAATCTCTATGAACCCCATAGAGCAAAAAAGAATATTTTCTTTTTTTCTTAATATATATTTTTTATTGTAAATATACTTTACAGAGGTGTTACAGTTACAGAAGCAAGATAATGTTACCATGTAGCATTATTTATACCCTCCTTTATTTTTCCCCTACCATTCCTTCCCTCCCTACCTCTCCAACTCCACTCTCCCCTCTCTCCACCCCTTCTAAAGTTGTAAAGTTCATTTTCAACATAGTGTTTGGTACATCTCATTGTTACAATGGGTCATCCTTTATCCTTATTTCAGCATTTTGTTATTTCCCTTTCCCTCCCCAAATTAGAAAAATGTATATACAAGATGCAGGACTGGAATCAAATACAGTGATAACAAAATCAGGAGAACTATTCTTGTAGGATTTGGGGAATCTTGGGGAGTTCTCCTTGGTGATCCACTCTGAAGGTACTTCCTTGTTCTCCTGCATTGTAGTCTATGATAAAGCACACATTTCAAGAATTCATTCTAGGACTGGGAATGTGGCTTAGTGGTAGAGTGCTTGCCTAGCATGCATGAAGACCTGGGTTTGATTCCACAGTACCACATAAACAGAAAAAGCTGGAAGTGGCGAGGTGGCTCAAGTGGCAAAGTGCTAGCCTTGAGAAAAAAGAAGCTCAGGGACAGTACCCTGGTCCTGAGTTCAAGCCCCAGATCTGGCAAAGAAAAAAAGGAAAAGAAAAGAAAAAAAAAGAATTAATTCTCCTATCCAGAAGGGCTGTAATTGTGTTGGTGGCAAGATGATGCTGAAAATGAGATCTTAGGCCTGGCATGGTGGTGTTTGCCTAGGGTCCTGGCAAGATGATTTAAAGACAGCCTGGGATGCAATATTCTGTCTCAGAAACAGCGAGACAGATAGACAGGCAGTCAGGAACAGAGAAAAAGAAAGAAAGGCAGGAAAGACAGAAAGAGAGAGAGAGAGAGAAAGAGAGAGAGAGAGGCAATATAAGGCAGTAAATAAAACCATTCATACTCTACATTCATATTCAGCTTAAGGATAATTACTTTATCTCTTTAAGCCTCAGATTTCTAAGCCTAAAATGTATCATTACATCATCTTAGCTTCATCCTATTATGATTGTGTCAAAGACATTCCAAGGAAAACCTGAAGTGATGTTCTATAAGTCCTATAAACTCTCCAGGCCTTGGACTGGTGGCTCAGCTTGTCTTGGGTGTGGAGCGTTAGAATTAGAAGGACAGATGGAGATACAGGGATGGACTTGAGCTCCTTTCCTTCAAACCCCCAGGCTGTGTGGGTCTCTGTTTTTACACTCTGTGGTAGGGGGTAATTTCTGCATTCCAAAGGTCAGAATCCCAGGCTGCAGAAGGTATATTAAATACATGTTGCAGGTCAGGATGTGGTGGGTGAATTTTATATGGAATATTTTATTTAAGCATCACAACAATTCTTGGCTGAGGCCAGCCACTTGTACTGCTCAAGTTGGACATTAGTAAAGTGTTTCCATTGCCTCTGTCCAGCCAGCCCTTTGCTTGGCCAGGTGCTAAGGGTGGGGTTAAGGTCAGAAGACCCACCTCTCCAAGGCTGAGAGGGAAAGTTTATACACAATGAACTAAAGGTAGAAGGGCAGAAGATGTGTGTGTGTTTCTGTGTGTGTGTGTGTGTGTGTGTGTCTGTGTGTATGTGTGTGTCTGTGTGTGTGTGTGTCTGTGTGTCTCT